>NC_086329.1:67962190-68054690 GCF_036172605.1 Pelobates fuscus | reverse complement strand
TCCCCCTGCCACCCCCGTAACCCTTTCTCCCCCTGCCACCCCCGTAACCCTTTCTCCCCCTGCCACCCCCGTAACCCTTTCTCCCCCTGCCACCCCCGTAACCCTTTCTCCCCCTGCCACCCCCGTAACCCTTTCTCCCCCTGCCACCCCCCTTTTGTGGCCTTTTGTTTCAGTGTGTATCTGTGTGTGGGAAACTAAGTGTCATTGTGTGTGTGTGTAATATATATATATATATATATATACATATATATATATATACACACATATATATATATACACACACACACACACACACATATATACACACACTCCATACAAAAAACATGCTTACATTTAAACACACATTGTGTAGATGTATATTTTATAAACACAATATACACACTGCATCCACTACACATACACACTGCAATCAAACATTACAAACACACCCCTGCATTAAAACACAAAAATGATCTACAACCACCCCTTCATTCAAACACCAACACTACACACAAAAAGCACACCTGCATTTAAAGTCCTACACTACATATACAAACACCCCTGCATTCAGACGCAAACATTACAAACAAGTACACCACTACATTCCAATAGCAACAGTACATACAAATACACCCATACATGCACACATATACTCAATACAAAAACATGCTTACATTCAAACACTGCTCACAAATATAAACCTGCAATGATGTGCAAATGGCCGTTTTAAGGGCCGTTGTACCTTTTAAGTATTGGAGAAACAATCTTAACGTGAAGGCAATTAAACTTTTCTTCTAAATCATTAGAAAGGTGTTGGCAAAAAGTAGGTAGAACTGTTTCTTTTAATACTAAATAGGCAAATGGAAGTCCAATAGTAAAGAGTCCTATGCTCACAGATCCCAGGACGCGTTTCGCCTCAAAGGCTTCCTCAGCTGGGTAGAAAAATAAAATATCTTTATTTTTTTATTTAGTATATACTTAGTACTTTTAAAAAATATTTGATTGTAATAGAATAAAATATACGATACTAAGCACTTCACTGCCAGATTTCGATTCAGAACTATTTCTTGATTGACGTTAGATGAACAAACTTTTAGAATAAACGATGGATCAAGTTTTAAAACAACTTTGTTCTGATGGAAAATCAAAAAAGGATAATCTGCATTAAGGGCCTGAAGTTAAAGAGTTTTGCAGAGTTAATTGCCACCAAAATCATTTTGAAAGAGAGAATCTTGAGATGTTTTTTTCTAGGGGGTTCAAAGGGAAGCTCACACAAACTCTGTTAATACTAGATTGAGATCCCATGGTGGAAAAGTTTCCCTGATGGTTGGCACCAAACGAGAAAGCTTTGAAAAACCTGGAAGTTTGAATATTCAAAGCCAAACATCTAAACGAGAAGAAACTGATGGCAGAAACTTAAACTTTAAGGGTGGCAGATCTTATTCCTTTGGCAAACCCCATCTGTAAGAACTTAAGAATATTTGAGATTGAAGCAAATAAAGGATTTTCCTTGCTCTTGAAACACCAAATACAAAATTTCTTCCATATTTTAGGATAAATCTTGGACGTGGAATCCTTATCAGACATTAAAATATCAACCGCTTCAGGAGATAAACCTTTATCTTTAACATCTGGTATTCAGAAACCAGACCATCCGGTTGAATTTCTTTAGAGTTTGAAGAGGTATCCCCGGATAGAGAAAGGTTCCAATAGGTTGAATTTGGTACATTTAGGAGGGTGAAAAACCAACTCCTCCTTGGCCAGCAAGGCAGATTCTGTAGAATCTTTGGAATTAGAGGAATTGGCGTTAAAATATAAGCCAGGTTGAAATTCCAACGGTTCAATGAAGCAAGTTCCCCCCCCCCCCCCGTTTTCCTGTTTGCTCTTAAAGCCATACGATCTAGGTCTGGATACATTTTTCTGTTATTTGACTGAAGATCTGAACTGAAAGAGACCAATCCGCCTGTTTTAAATGCGGACGACTTAAGGCATCTGCTAGGATTTTTAATTCTCCCTTTATCTGCACCGCCGATATTGACAGAAGGTGGCATTTGGACCATCTCATGATCTGTGAGCATAGATTTTCGAAACCAGCAGACCGTGTTGCTCCTTGCTTGTTGATGTAAGCTCCAACTGTTAAATTGTCCGACCTGATCTGGACATTATGATTCTGCATCAGTTTCTGGAAAGAAATAAGCGCCAGCCAAACAGCCTTCAGTTCCCTGTAATTTGATGAGCTTTCTACCCCTTGGATTTCTGATAATCCAAATTCTTTTTTTTATTTTATTTTTTTTTTCCCCATGTGTGCTCCCTAGCCATAACTTGAGGCATCCGTTATAATTTTGTACAACTTTATGTAAAAAGAAAGGCCTTGCTGAAGGAAACAAGCCGTAGTCCTCTACTGGAAACTCTTCAGGATGAGACTGTTGAGTTTCAGAAGATTATCTAGGCTGTATGTCCCAAAAGGTGAGAATGGTTCCTTTAAAGAGGTCTCATTCTGGCCTTTGCCCAATTCACTGCTGGAATGGAAGCTGCGAACAGGCCCAGCAAACTTTGCATCTCTAATGGAGCAGACACATCTTTCTTTGAGTTTCTGAATGATCTGAGAGATTTTTCTTCTGGAAGAAAGATCTTCCTACTGGCTGAATAATATAATCAGACCCAGGAACGGAATCTTTTGAGTAGGAACCAATTCCGATGTTTTGTAGTTGATTATCCATCCGTGGCTTATTAAGGATTCCAAAGCAGTACTGAGGTCTTGAACGGGCTATTAAAAAAAAAAAAAAACAGGATCACATAGATGTCTTCTGAATTCCGTGGCAATTACTTCCAGAGTTTTTGTGAAACCTCTTCTGGCTGACGAAAGGCTAAACGAGAGTACTCTGAACTGTTAATGAATACACTGTTCTTGGACCTTGATGGTGAATCTTAGGAATCTCTTGTTTGTTTCTGCGATGGGAATGTGCAAGTATATGTCCTTCAAGTCCAGAGAAATAGGCAAATTTCCTGGATGAATAGTATAAATGGCTGAATTTATCGTCTCCATACGAAAAAAAAAATTTCTAATCAATTTGTTGATGGCCTTGAGATCTAAAAAAAAAAAATCAGTCTGAAAGTACCGTCTGGTTTTCGTGACCAGAAATATTCTTGAATAAGTGCACTGGAACTTTACTTTAACTGGAATGCTATGACATTTTTTAGACGAAGATTTGACACTTCTCTCATAAGAGCATTTTCCCTGAAGCAGAGTGGACTGTAACATAAAAAATGTCTTTTCGGGATACCGGATAGTTCTACTTGGTACCCATTTCTTATCACCAAGAGAATCCATTGGTCTGAGGTGGTTTGTTGCCACCTTGCCTAAAATTGAGTTAGTCTTCCGCCTACAGGCATGGCGTCATAAATTTCTATTTTTGTCTAAGAATCTCTTCTCTTGCAATCAAACTTTTCTTTGTTGACCTCTTTATGAGTTACTCCGAAAGGAGCCTCTAAATTCTTATTGCGACGTCTTTTCTTGGGGACTTCTGGCAAAGATGTTTTTGCCATCAGTCATTTGTTTCAACAGCTCATCTATTTTGGAACAAAAAAGTCTGCCTGATTCAAACGGAATGTCACTTAGGGAATTTTTGGAAACTCAATCTGCCGACCAGCTTCTCAACCGTACTGCTCTTTTTGCCACAGTACATAAACCCATATTTGATAGCTGATATTTTCCGGCTTTCTGCAGAATAAAAAAAGAAATACAAATAAGTTTCAGATGCAATCTTACATAGTTACATAGCTGAAAAGAGACTTGCGTCCATCAAGTTCAGCCTTCCTCACATTTGTTTTTTGCTGTTGATCCAAAATGTTGATCTGAATGTTCTGCAGCAATTGAACTGGCTCTTCTTTGGATTTTCCAGAATCGATATTTTCGAAGGCATCTAACCACAGCTTCTGTGCCTTTGCCACTGATGTACCTGCAAGTAGGGCTTTACATTGAGATGCGGAGGAGAAACAGCTACTTCAAAGAAGAGTTGATCATTTTTTCCATAGCGGCTTGTAAACTACTTCAATCTCTAATGGGCAACGTGTTTTTTTTTTTTACCCAGTTGAGCTATGGGTATGTCTACTCCAGAAATAGGCTTTAACACACACACTCTGGTTCCTCTTTGATGGCAAAAAGAGATTTAAAGTGCCAAGAAAAGAAAAGGTTTTTCCTGGAAACTTCCATTCCCTCAAAATCAGATCTTTTAACTGTGGCTGAAAGGGAAATGATCTAGATTTTTTTCCTTTGCTCCTGATCACCCATCAGTATCTGGATTTCTTGAACAAGTTTTCCAATACATTTTTCTGGAAAAGAAAATTAATCAGATGAATCACTAGAATGCTTTTTTGGATTCTGAAACTGAGGAATCAGAGATTTTCCATGTTCTAGGTATTTTCTTAGCATCAGCTTTTACTGATGTATCATGGGAAACAGAGGCCTGTGCAGATGGTAATGCTGCAGACCAAATGTCTACTGTAAGTTTTGTTGGAACCAGCTTAGAAAAGTTGGCATTGTTTTTTTTTTTTTTTTTAGATTCGTCTGAAGCTTCTTTATCACAACTTGAACAAATCTTTCTTTTGTAGCCATCTGGCATGGGCAGGGAACATGAAGCAAGTATTAAATGCTTTGCTTTTGAAGTGCATTTTCATTTCTCTTAAGATCTCTCTGCAGCATCAGGACTTATTTTACTCAAAAAAAATAAAAAATTATATATGAACAAAAATGTATATCAGGCTGGAAGCACATCAGATAAAAGCATAAAGTCTTCCCTTAAAGGGACACTCTAGGCACCCAGACCACTTCTGCCCATTGGAGTGGTCTGGGTGCCAACTCCCACTACTCCTAACCCTGCAACTGTAATTATTGCAGTTTTTTATAAACTGCAATAATTACATTGCAGGGTTAACTCCTCCCCTAGTGGCTGTCTATTAGACTGCCACTAGAGGGAACTTCCTGGGTTCTAGCACAGGAAACCTGTGCTAGAGCGTCGCTGGACGTCCTCACGCTGTATGAGGACCTCCAGCGTCGCTCTAAACCCCATAGGGAAGCATTGAAATAATTTTTCAATGCTTTCCTATGGGGTGACGTAATGCGCATGCGCGGCATTGCCGGGCATGCACATTAGGTCTCCTCGGCCGGTGGGCGAGATCAGTCTCGCCCACCGGCCAACGTAATCACTGGGAGGAGCGTCGCGGAGGCGGAGACAGCGGCGAGGGACATCGCCGCTGTCCCAGGTAAGTGACTGAAGGGGTTTTTACCCCTTCAGTAACCGGGGAGTGGGGGGTGGGAGGGAGAGGGACCCTCTAGTGCCAGGAAAACGGATCGTTTTCCTGGCACTGGAGATTCCCTTTAATGGCCTCAAAGTGTGCTCCAATAGCCTCCAAGGAAAACCAAAATTCGTTAAAAAAATAAAAACACATTTGGCGCCTGAATTCTGAAATCACATTGCTCATGCGTGTTACGATTCAACGCATCATAACCTGTACTTTCCACCACCAAGACCTCCCAAGCCTGTGCGCACCTTCACCTTACCTGGTGTGGTATGGGCAGAATTTATAAGTATCGTGGAACACAGGCACTCAGCGTGTGTTCCACCAGTCTGGAGCCTGAAGCAAGCTCACCAGCCGGCCATCCTGAGGAGTAGACCCGAAGCTGAGCCTCCCAAACAGCAGCTCCCTCATCTTGCTTCCACATAGACATGGGTAAGCCTGACAAACTTAAATGCCGGAGGCTAAAGAGGGGTAGTATACACAGTATACATATGCAATGTTTGCCCTGTGGTACGAGTATTTACATATTGGGACTGTTTGCCCACTCTAAAGATGGCCACCTCGGCTTCAAGTTGAAATGAACATTCCTATAACTTTATAAGAGGGAAGAAATTCTGCCGATTGGCTTTTAGAGAAACCGGAAGTGACGCGACGGACGGACTCCATTACTACAAACGTCACCGGAAGTGACGCGACGGAATACCAGAACGGACTCACAATACCTCCATCTCCATAGTCACACACGATCTAACCATATCATGTATGCTGACTATGATGGGGGGAGGACATTAATTATAGCATTGTATTTTTATGTTTTCGGTCATTTATTGTATAATTCCGCCCCTCCATGAATGTGCGTTTCCGAACCGGATGTGGAGCCATATTGGAGGTGGCAGATCACATCCGGTCCGGACCATATAAAGGTAATTACCTATGCAGGTGTTTTAAACTAAGTAATTAAGCCTGCAATACTACCCCCTATATAAGCTGGAGTATATTCATTGTAACCTAGAAGAGCACCTGAGGAAGACCACTAACAGTTGGTTGAAACGCGTTGTGCAATATTGCTTTTTATTATTAATTTTTTTTTTTAAATAAATCACTTATCCTGACACTCCTGGCTCCTGACTCCAAACTTGACGATTATTGAGATTCAAGGGGAACCTGCCTGAAGAGTTAAAGAAATGCGTATGTCCCATTTAAGTGACATAAAAGCTACATAAGTCCTGAGCCTACTTTTAAACGGCTCAAAGTGTGAGTGATTCCATCTCAGAAATTCCAATTTTATTGTATATAACATACAGGTTGCACTATGTCCTTCTCTGTGTTTATATTTTTGCATAGGGAATTCTATAAGTGAATCTACTCATTGTATATAAGGAGGAGATACCTATTATTTGTCATATTTCAGGTAATAACTCCCCTTGGTGTGTGTGTGCGCTTTTACCTTTCTTTGGTTGTACAACTACTGATCCACACACGGTCATACATACCCACACACTCTACAGCCCCATTACATATTCACATTACCAGCAGCCTTAATCTTGCAGCTTGTCTTCTTCCCTAAATGCACAGAGTGCAGGCTGCCGGGACATCATGCTCCCAGCAGCTATAGGCTCTGTGCATCGCAAGGAGTGGTTGCTGCTCCTTGCAGCTTCTCATGTCTGCCTGGCGGTGTACTCTAGGTGAAGGTGGACAGTCCTTTCATCACACCGACATTTTCCCTTGGCGGGTATAAAAGAATAGAACTGCATGTCCAGGTCAATATAAATTCCCCATTCCTGTTCATTATTTACAGATTAAAAAGTTTACCCAAAACATTTTGCCCACAAAGCTCTCTGCCACGGACCTTTTTAGCATTTGTGCATGGCCTCTTCGTAAACTGTAAATAGATAAAGAGATACCGTACTTACGTGCGCTTTCCTTCAACACACACATCACTGGTCCCCACAGGTTTCACAACCCACTCATGTAATGTAACCTACAGAGAGAGGGAAAGCATTTTGCATGAGACAGAATAGTCATGACGAACAGCAATAGCATGCCATCAAGCATGGATCTCCAACATATCTCTATTGCATCCTGAATTGTATTGCCTAATTGTTCTAACTGAAAAGTATCCGTTAATGCTTGAAGGGACAATAGTCATCAGAACAACTACAGCCTAATGTAGTTGTTCTGGTGTGTATAGTATGTCCCTGCAAGCATTTTCATGTAAACTCTGCCTTTACAGAGAAAAGGCCCCTTGTGGGAGTCACTCAGACATTCTGCACTTCCAAGCCAATTAATGGAGATCATAGAGATGCATTCGATTGATTGCTGGGAGAGCATTGGATTGGCTAGTCAATATTGATTCTCAGCCAAGAAGGCAAAGCAGAGCCAGCTGTGAGAGACCAGCGTAGTGCTGGAACAAAGATATGTTTTAACTCTTTAACAGGAGCAAGGAGACAGGGGGGAGACATTTATTATAATGACGAATAAATGAAAAGAAATTTGGAACAAATTAACTAAGACCTCGACCTTCGTTCGTTTGTTTAGTTTATTACAAGGAGGGTGCTAATGGCTCACGGCTCCTTGTAATACTCCATGTGAAAATCGAAGCAGCTGGGAGCAGCTCCATGAGGGCAATGGGATCCTCACATTAGCATATGGGAGATTAAAATGCCCAGCACTTTACTAATGCACTAATTTGCACTTTTAATACTCCTGATTAAGTCTAA
This sequence comes from Pelobates fuscus, assembly GCF_036172605.1. Classification (NCBI taxonomy): domain Eukaryota; kingdom Metazoa; phylum Chordata; class Amphibia; order Anura; family Pelobatidae; genus Pelobates; species Pelobates fuscus. The sequence continues at coordinate 68,046,693 of NC_086329.1, read as the reverse complement.
AAGAAATAGACAAAACGTTTAGAGTGAGTTTTTTTATTTTAATATATTTGTATGTTGCTGGCTAGTCTTGCCTATAGTTTTTGTGAGGATTCCAGTTGTTCATACTGCTGAGATCTGGACTGGGGATCATACTGATGGGCTTTTTATCTACTTCTATTTTTGTAAGTGTGACCATTAAAGAGTGTATTTTTTTTACTTTAAACCAGTGTTGCACTATGGTCTTTCTAAAAAAAATTCCACATGTATTTATGGATTTCGGAGTCTGAATCCGGTGGCATCTACAGATTATTGAAGAGACTGAAATTTTCTGCTATTTTGTGAGTGCAACCACTAAAACGCTCTCTCCATTTTATGTTTTTAGGTATATTTTTTTTCTTGCCATTTGTATATGAGGATTAAGAGGAATCCTTTTGTTATACCACACATAAAAAAAAAAAAAAATGGGGGGGGAGGGGGTAAATACTTTTATTTTACTAATTTTTGCACTCACTGCACCTGGGTGGTCTATATTATTGTTCTGTTTTAATAAGACAAAATGGTCCCTTACTTTGTCTTATGTTTTAAAGACAACTAGAGCGGATAGGAAGAAATGAAGTACAGATCCTGAGAGGGAGAGAAGAGTAGGCGATTGGAAAAAAGGCAAGTTCGGCATGACAGTGCCAATTTAACTTCTAAATAGATCAAATGCAGTGAAGGTGTGACTAGGGACAGATAAAAGATTTAACTGCTAAATAGAGAGAGCAGCCCACGCTCCACTCCCTTGTTTCAGATCAAACTATCAATTATTATTTTCAGAACAATCAATCAGCATCTCCTATATAGTACAGTGCCTTCATGTGGAGCGTGAACAGACCCAGGAAGCAACTCTAGTGGCCGACTGAGGGACTCACTAGAGGTGTTACTAGGCAGTAATGTAAACACTGTCTTTTTTCATAAAATAAAAGTATTTAACCAGGAAAGGTACATTCATATTACTTTGGTTTTAAAGTACATCCTGGGGATGTTACCATAGCCCAATATCCAGGGGTTGTTACTAAACATTAAAATGCCTGCAGGAACATGCTATAGCGGGGCTTGACAAATTTGCTTGGAATCTAGGAGCCAAAAAAAAAAGTTAAGAGCCAGGTATTTGCATTGTTACCTAGTAACACTTCTAGTGACAGTCACTCAGACAGTCTCTAGAGCTGCACAGTGCGCAGCACCTATGTTTAGCGTCTCCACGATCTGCATGGAGGCGCTGAACGTTCCATATAGAGATGCATTGATTCAATGCATCTGAGGAGGTGCCAATTGGCATAGCGTGACTTTTTCCCACACATGCGCAATAGCCTCTTAATGCTTTCCTTTGGGAAAGCATTGGATTGACTGAGATCATCCATATTGATGATCGCAGTCATCGAGGCAGGGCTAGCTGCGGCGAGACCAGCACAACATGGGAAAGAAAGGCGAGTAAAAACACCGGACACATACACACTGACAGACGCACCCACCAACTGATATGCATCTCTATGGGGAACATTTAGCGCTTCCATAAAGATCGTAAAGACGCTAAACATAGGTGCTGCGCAGGGTCCAAATGGCATATTTCGGCTCCTGGCATCACTGGAGGGTGCAGAGCAGGTAGGGTACAGCTTCCTTGCAAGCATGCCCATCTGCCTCAATCCCCCAGGAGCCTCCCGCCCGTGTGCCCGCTCTCCCTGAGATGAGCAACCGCACACCCACGCTCTTTATAAGCTGACCACCTCAGGGGCTGAATGGGCCAACAAATCCCAGACGACAGAGCAAAAATCCGAGTTGCCATAGTGACCTGGCGAGCCCTGGGCTATAGACACCAGAACCACTACATTAAGCTTTAGTTGTTCTGGTGACTCTAGTGTTTATTTAAGTTAAATGCGTTCTTTTTTTCCATAGAAAATAAAATTACAAAATTGGTATTTCCCCATAACTCTTCCCTTTTCAGTCTACTTACCTCTTTGCGATTTCTTGTGGGTTTTTTTGTGTGTACTTCTGTACTTTTAGCCTTTTGTTTCTTTGGTATATGAACTTTAAGGGAACTTCGCAATACATCACACAGATTCATATCCTTTAATAACCTCTCGGCTTTGACACCAATATAGGCTGAGGGTCTGTTTTCAACATAAGAATCCTTTCCAAAAGTGCCATTCTGAAGATTTCTTGAGGATGATGCTTTGCAGATTTCAGGAGTCAAAGTCTCCTTGTTCAATGCTCCATTATTTTCGGACATTTCATCGTCTGACTCATTCCCAGTATCTGTACTGGCAAAATTACTGCTCTCCACAATCCTACTCCCACAACCGCTTACAACATTGTGTTGCCCCGAAGTGTGCAATGTTTGACTGAAGATACGGTCTATGGGTGGTGTAGAACTTTCATCTTAAAAGGGAAAACAATTAAATGCATGAAAGAAGTTATTAGAATTTCTTTTAACTACTGCAGTGTTTCAGAGTTTTTAAAAAAAAAAAAAACCCCTGCAATTTTACTTACCGTAAATTCCTTTTTACTTAATATGGTGGCAGTACAATTGGGATATACTCTTCCCTTAGGCCAAGCATCTGAAAGAAATAATTAACATAAAGTCCCTTCCCTTACCAGGTATAAGAGGCCCAACCAGCCCAGAGACCTCAGTACATACCGAGAACACTTCAGTGAACTTATAAAACACCCAAAAAACATATATACACACACATATATATATATACATACACATACATATACACACATACATATACATACACACACACACATATATATACATATACAAATATACACACACACATATATGGGGGGGGTGATGTACTGCCACCATATTAAGGAAAAGGGAATTTACAGTAAGTAAAATTGCAGTTTTTCCTGACATAGGGTGGCAGTACAATTGGGATATATCGAGATCCACACTAAGGGCGGGAAATTAGGCAATAAAATGCAACACCTAGTGCCCAAAAGACTGCATCAGAGGCAGAGAATACGTCTAGGTTGCAACGCTCGACAAAAAGTGTTGAAAGAAGACCAGGTAGCAGCCTTGCATATAACTTCCGGAGAAGCACATGCCTTAATTGTGCCAAGAGGCAGTCATAGCACTAGCAGAATGAGCTTTCAAGGAGGCAGACAAAGGTAGATTCGAGGAAGAATAAACCAATTCAATACTATCCACCAGCCATCTAGCTAAAGAGGCCTTGGAGGAAACTGCCCCATAAAAACACCAAAGAAATTCACAAATAGATGATCAGTCATGCCATACGAAGATGAGCGGTCCAATTGTATTTGTCTAGACCAATCCACATTCAGTTGGCTCCAAACAAATTCCAATCCGGAAAGGATGGACCATAAAAGGAAGGAAAAAACAGGCTGGTTGAAAACCTTGGAGGAGATGACTTTCCAAAGAAATAAGGGCATAGGGTACATTATCACCTTATCAGGAAGAAGTATAGTAAAGTCAGGAGAGGAAGAAAGGAGAACCACTATCCTCTTAGCTGAAGAAATGACCACAAAAACACTGTTTTCAAGGTTAGATCTTTTAAAGAAGCTGCATCCAAAGGTTCGCAAGGCTGAGAACACAGATTTCAAAACTAAAGACAAAACCCAAAAGTAAAAAACAGCTTTACTTAGGAGGTTAAACGATTAAAAAATATATATATATTTTCTAATGAGAGGACAAGAAGCCCCATTTATCACCAAACTTGACTTAGAGCAGAAACTTGGACTTTAAGGGCAGACAGACTAAAACCATGAGAAAAACCACCTCGTAAGAACTCCAGATAGTAACAATAGGAGAAGCATGTCCAAATTCTTTAGTAGACAGAAGAGGCAGAGTACCTGGTAGAATTTAACAGTAACTGAAACCTCACTACTTTAATGCCCCTACCATGTAGAATTAGTCTAGCCGTAGCCAAGCCGTCAACCTGAACATGTTAAATAAAAACCGAGAACCAGCTGTGGTTTGGTCAGTACGGCACTATGGCCAGCATCCGAGCTTAATCTGATGTCCCCTTCTGCAGACCCTTGGGACAAGTTTCACCAGGAAAAAACTGAAAGGAAGGTGAAATACCCCCCGGATCGAAAGACCATCCATTACCATAGGCTTGTCTACTTTGAAGAGGGAGGCAAACAACCCTAACCTTTGCATTTGATCAACTTGCCATAAGGTCTAAGACTGGCAGATTGAATCTCCTCACCGGCCGAGCGAAAAAAATTACTGGATTGAGGGACCACTTGTTCTGGGACCATTCTGAACTGCTAGGCTACTACGTTGTCTATACCTCTAAAGTGAATGGCGGAAATGAAGTCTCGATGACTTCGAGCCCAGGACATAAACCTTGAGCCAAGGAAATAAAATATTACAACTTCTGTACTGCCTTGTACGTTTAGGTAGGAGACCGTAGTCTGATTTTCTAACCACAGCTTTACAGCCTTCCCTACAAAGAAAACCTTGAACTACTGAAGAGCATAGAGAACCGACAACAATCTTTTGAATTATGAAGATTATTCTGTATTCTTTTATGACCCAACACCCTGTCATAAGCGATACAGGCAACCCGTATTTGAAGAGTCTGTAGAAATCACAATCTAAGATTCGTGACAAAAAGACCGTATAAAGACCTCTTATTCAGCCAACAGGAGAACTTTTCTATTGCATGAGCTGATATACTCATTAAAAGAATAGAAGTCTTCTAACTTCCTAGACTATCAGACAAAATTTTCCACTGTAAGAGCCTCGAATTTGCTCAGGCCCAATCAACTGCTGGGATTGTAGAGGTCAGATGACCTAAAACCTGCAAGGCTTTCTCACCGAACCTACAGACAGCCGAAGAAGGTGTATCATCAAACCTCATCTTCATACACTTTCTCAAGTGAGATGAACCTACCGAGTCCCTGACTCGATCAAAACCCAAGAAACAGGACAGACCTCGTAGGGGCAAGGTGAGATTTTACTAGGTGATAAACCAAACATTCTTCCAGGATTTCTAGCGTATAGATTTTATAGCGCCTCTATACTGTGATTCCTAGTAACTTAAAAACAAACTGTGAAAAGAATGAGGACCTATGTAAAAAAAAAAAAACCTGGGTGCTAAAGCTAGCCCAAATAAAAGGTCTCTGAATTGTAAAAAATGAACCATTTTCACCTTCCTCATAGCAAACCTCAGGTAAAATAGTGACTTCACATAGGTAAAAGCAGGTAGGCATCTTTATATCTAAAGTTGCCATGAAGTATCTCTTTTTTAAGGAAATAAACGACAGACGCCATATTTTCCATTTCGACATGTTGGTTTAAAAAAAAAAAAAAAAAAAAAGTTTGTTCAGGACTTTTAGATCCAACATTGGTTGAAAAAACACATCCGGGTTGGGACTAGGAACAACCGGGAGAAACCCTTTAATATACTCGGGAAGATGGAATCCTTCCTACCACACCTTCCTCAATAGGGAGACCCAGCAGAAACAAAGGGCATGGCTTTATAACCTTTCAACCTTTTGCCCCCTCTGGCGTCATCTTTGAACTGGAATTCCTATACCTGCGTTTCCAGGCATATATTTCCACCATGCATCTTTACTTTAGATGCAGTGTCTGCTGTCCAAGTTTCAAACTACAGTGCCCCTTTGGGCCACAGAAGTACAAACCACGCAATGAGCCGAAAGCATAATCACCACCATGACGAAAACCATAAGAAACTCTATAGACCATCTGAATTCCAGAAGGGAAGATACTTTACAAAAAAAGTCCTTACTCAGGGTTCTTCCAATTTCTGAATATAACAACCAGCAATACTTGGACTGGAAGTGCTTTACCCTTGGTATATCAACCGTTATAAAAGAAAGAATAACAAAACTCTTTATTCTTCAATAAAAACTCTCAACTCTTTAAAACAAGAGTCAACTCAAAGCACCCTCTTACTGAGCTTGGAAGGGACCACCTTCCAATTCTACAAGTCACAGAATCTGATGGGATTGAATCAGTGTCAGCATAGACTGGTCTCTCATACCAGTTTAAGCCCTAGCCAGGTCTGCTAGCTTAGTATATTTGTCATGGACAGTGAATATCATGCTAGAGTAGTCTCAGCTCAACCTTTGTAATAGAAACAACGATATAGGATTCTGAACAAGGAAAAGAACAGTGTGAACTAGACAGAGTAGAGCAGGCTATTAAAAGACTCAAACGTCTGTGTCAAATATCCTGAAACCAAGTCAAAAACGATTACATTCCTTGTAGCCAGGATTTTGCTAGCGTCAAGGGAGGAGCAATTCGACTCATTTAAACTGTGAATGGGTTATGCACCTGAGCCTGCAGTCCTGTCTGAGAATTCCACATAATTAACACTAATCATCAGCACATGATCTGAATTGAATAGGTGTCCCACCAGGCTAAGAGAGTCAGATCTGATTTGTATATTTACAGACTTTCCTTTGAAAACCAACTGATAAAGCAGTAGAGAATTCACTACAGCAGAGAAGTTTAATTTAGGAACCGGCTTAGACAGGACTAAACATGTAATTAAACCATCTGCAGAAAACAATATAAATAAATGAAATTTTTAGAGAGCTTTAAAGATAAGACTCTAAAGAATCATACCTTCAAAACCTCTGACCCGTGTGGGGGGGCTGGCGACACGGGAGACCTTCACTGCCGAGCATCCATGCTGCAAGAAGATCTGCACAGCATAACTAGGCAGATCCTTCACATTTGGCGCCATTTTCGGGGAGTTCAGACCGCGCATGCGCGAAAGGGAGGTCAGAACTCCGGTGGAACGCATAACCACCCGGCGTGCGTTCCACCGCTGTGCGCATGAGTCTCCACCGGACAGTGATTAGCTGCCACTAGAGACCGCCTCCCTGCTTTGCCGGTGCTGCACGCAGCATAAAAGCAGGCTTACATACCTACTCTAAGTCAGCAGGATGTCTTCTGGCCATTCAGCTCTCCACCCGGGAGGCTATCAGACCGGATCCCCCAGGCAGCAACCCATGTGCCTCACCATTCCTCATCCACATTCCAGATGCCTGACCGTTCCTGTTGGAGCAAGAAAGAGAACTGAGGTCTCTGGGCTGGTTGGGCCTCTTATACCTGGTAAGGGAAGGGACTTTATGTTAATTATTTCTTTCAGATGCTTGGCCTAAGGGAAGAGTACATCCCAATTGTACTGCCACCATATGTCAGGAAAAAATACATTTTTTTTTCCCTGTGTTTCTGCACCCCCTCAGCTGCATACGTCTCTCCTCAAATCTCAACTGTGGCGGAACCAACCTCACCACTAGGCATTGGAGAAGCTCGTTTGCCCGCCTCCTGACTATGGCCCCTGGGAGATTTGACCCTTTAAATACAGGATTTGGGCATGTTGTATTGTATTATGCTGCTACTGGCCCTTTAAGAACCATCTAGGGACATACTGTGGAGTTATTGGGTGGCCACCATTTCATGTATCAGAGGCACATGGTGAGAACAATGGATGAAGCACATGGTGAGAACAATGGATGGTGGCCATTTTAACTCACAGACACTGTTGTGACTTTTCTACACTGTGCCATCTCGCTGGTATTTGGTGCACAAAGACATCGTGCAGTGGTTTTAAACTATACAACAGGGGACACATTATACAGTAATTATTTTTTATATAATCTGTATATGTTCTGCGGAATCTGCATCTTCCAAACTACTGAACGGATATGGGTGAATTTTGGATATGTGGTTCACCCAGTTCCCACGGTTCTGAGGATATACTTTACTATACTATATGGGGTTTTTGCATGTTTTGGGGTCCCTGTGATATGTTTTATAAAACTGTATTGCTCTGTCTGTGATAATTATATTACCCATTGCGTTCAGTAATCATATCACAGGCAGAGAGGAGGATTTTGTGTGGGAGTGTGTGTGTATTGTACATGTTGATTGGTTGTTCTGTAAAACCCTGTGGGCAGTACTATGTTTGTGGATTGGGAATAAAAGAGGCTGTATGTGCCAGTACAGTCAGTTCTGCTTGACCTCAAAACGAAGTGTTGTCTCGTTATTGGATTGTATGCCGATTGCCAGGAGTGTAAGCTGATTGTATGCTTTTCCTGTTCAGCTGTTTACAGCATTCATATGCTTGAGAGCATTCGTATGCTTCTCCGGTTCGGTGGTTGTGGTGTCTGCTGCAGTGCTTGGAGTCCTCAGGAAGCACTAGGAGCATCCTTCAACGGAGGTACCCAGTCGGGGTGTCAGGTAATCCGTTACACCAACCATTTTGTGTTTTGGAGCCAAAATTAAGCAATGATTCTCTATGGTAGGAGTAAACAACCTTCAGCATGCCAGATGTGGATCACATCTTCCTTCCCCATTGCTTTTGGCTGTAAGAGCATTGTTGTCCATAATATTTGGAGTGTCAAAGGTTGCTTACTCTAAGAGTATTATTAATTGATCAGCATCACATCTAGTATTTAACACTGCTGAGCAATGAAAGACCTATAACAACTTCTGCAACCTGAATCCCTGACATATCATTAGCATAGTTTTTGACAACTTCATAATACCAATATCAAATACCACATTTTCCTTCTCTTGACAGAGGTCTGCAATAAATTCCATAGCAGAGATGTAGCATATTTTACCACCAGTGTGCAAAGGGTTAATGGGACATGCATCCTTTTAAGAAGGGATGCACCGAAATGAAAATTCTGGTCCGAAACTGAAAATTCAGGATGCCCTTGGTCGAAAATAACTCTTTCTCCCCCCCCCAAATGATTTTGAAAAAAGTTTTCACTAACATTTTATTAAAGGGACACTATAGTCACCCAGACCACTTCAGCTCAATGAAGTGGTCTAGGTGTCAGGTCCCTCTAGGGCAGTGATGGCGAACCTTTTTGAGCCTGAGTGCCCAAACCGCAATACACTTGTTTTCCTCAAAGTGCCAACACGGACTGTGTGTGTATCCAGCAGACTGTGTGTGTGTGTGTGTGTGTGTGTGTATCCAGCAGACTGTGTGTGTGTGTGTGTGTGTGTGTATCCAGCAGACTGTGTGTGTGTGTGTGTGTGTGTGTATCCAGCAGACTGTGTGTGTGTGTGTGTGTGTGTGTATCCAGCAGACTGTGTGTGTGTGTGTGTGTGTGTGTGTATCCAGCAGACTGTGTGTGTGTGTGTGTGTGTGTGTGTATCCAGCAGACTGTGTGTGTGTGTGTGTGTGTGTGTGTATCCAGCAGACTGTGTGTGTGTGTGTGTGTGTGTGTGTATCCAGCAGACTGTGTGTGTGTGTGTGTGTGTGTGTGTATCCAGCAGACTGTGTGTGTGTGTGTGTGTGTGTGTGTATCCAGCAGACTGTGTGTGTGTGTGTGTGTGTGTGTGTATCCAGCAGACTGTGTGTGTGTGTGTGTGTGTATCCAGCAGACTGTGTGTGTGTGTGTGTGTGTGTATCCAGCAGACTGTGTGTGTGTGTGTGTATCCAGCAGACTGTGTGTGTGTGTGTGTGTGTATCCAGCAGACTGTGTGTGTGTGTGTGTGTGTGTGTGTGTATCCAGCAGACTGTGTGTGTGTGTGTGTGTGTGTGTGTGTGTGTGTATCCAGCAGACTGTGTGTGTGTGTGTGTGTGTGTGTGTGTGTGTATCCAGCAGACTGTGTGTGTGTGTGTGTGTGTGTGTGTATCCAGCAGACTGTGTGTGTGTGTGTGTGTGTGTGTATCCAGCAGACTGTGTGTGTGTGTGTGTGTGTGTGTGTGTATCCAGCAGACTGTGTGTGTGTGTGTGTGTGTGTGTGTGTATCCAGCAGACTGTGTGTGTGTGTGTGTGTGTGTGTGTGTATCCAGCAGACTGTGTGTGTGTGTGTGTGTGTGTATCCAGCAGACTGTGTGTGTGTGTGTGTGTGTGTATCCAGCAGACTGTGTGTGTGTGTGTGTGTGTGTATCCAGCAGACTGTGTGTGTGTGTGTGTGTGTGTATCCAGCAGACTGTGTGTGTGTGTGTGTGTGTGTATCCAGCAGACTGTGTGTGTGTGTGTGTGTGTGTATCCAGCAGACTGTGTGTGTGTGTGTGTGTGTGTGTGTATCCAGCAGACTGTGTGTGTGTGTGTGTGTGTGTATCCAGCAGACTGTGTGTGTGTGTGTGTGTGTGTGTATCCAGCAGACTGTGTGTGTGTGTGTGTGTGTATCCAGCAGACTGTGTGTGTGTGTGTGTGTGTGTGTATCCAGCAGACTGTGTGTGTGTGTGTGTGTGTGTATCCAGCAGACTGTGTGTGTGTGTGTGTGTGTGTGTGTATCCAGCAGACTGTGTGTGTGTGTGTGTGTGTGTGTGTGTATCCAGCAGACTGTGTGTGTGTGTGTGTGTGTGTGTGTATCCAGCAGACTGTGTGTGTGTGTGTGTGTGTGTATCCAGCAGACTGTGTGTGTGTGTGTGTGTGTGTATCCAGCAGACTGTGTGTGTGTGTGTGTGTGTGTATCCAGCAGACTGTGTGTGTGTGTGTGTGTATCCAGCAGACTGTGTGTGTGTGTGTGTGTGTGTGTGTATCCAGCAGACTGTGTGTGTGTGTGTGTGTGTGTGTGTATCCAGCAGACTGTGTGTGTGTGTGTGTGTGTGTGTGTATCCAGCAGACTGTGTGTGTGTGTGTGTGTGTGTGTGTGTGTATCCAGCAGACTGTGTGTGTGTGTGTGTGTGTGTGTGTGTATCCAGCAGACTGTGTGTGTGTGTGTGTGTGTGTGTGTGTGTATCCAGCAGACTGTGTGTGTGTGTGTGTGTGTGTATCCAGCAGACTGTGTGTGTGTGTGTGTGTGTGTATCCAGCAGACTGTGTGTGTGTGTGTGTGTGTATCCAGCAGACTGTGTGTGTGTGTGTGTGTGTGTGTGTGTATCCAGCAGACTGTGTGTGTGTGTGTGTGTGTGTGTGTGTATCCAGCAGACTGTGTGTGTGTGTGTGTATCCAGCAGACTGTGTGTGTGTGTGTGTGTGTATCCAGCAGACTGTGTGTGTGTGTGTGTGTGTGTATCCAGCAGACTGTGTGTGTGTGTGTGTGTGTGTGTGTGTATCCAGCAGACTGTGTGTGTGTGTGTGTGTGTGTGTGTGTGTATCCAGCAGACTGTGTGTGTGTGTATCCAGCAGACTGTGTGTGTGTGTGTGTGTATCCAGCAGACTGTGTGTGTGTGTGTGTGTGTGTGTGTGTATCCAGCAGACTGTGTGTGTGTGTGTGTGTGTGTGTGTGTGTGTGTGTGTGTATCCAGCAGACTGTGTGTGTGTGTGTGTGTGTATCCAGCAGACTGTGTGTGTGTGTGTGTATCCAGCAGACTGTGTGTGTGTGTGTGTGTGTGTATCCAGCAGACTGTGTGTGTGTGTATCCAGCAGACTGTGTGTGTGTGTGTGTGTGTGTATCCAGCAGACTGTGTGTGTGTGTGTGTGTGTGTGTATCCAGCAGACTGTGTGTGTGTGTGTGTATCCAGCAGACTGTGTGTGTGTGTGTGTATCCAGCAGACTGTGTGTGTGTGTGTGTGTGTGTGTATCCAGCAGACTGTGTGTGTGTGTGTGTGTGTGTGTGTGTATCCAGCAGACTGTGTGTGTGTGTGTGTGTGTGTGTGTATCCAGCAGACTGTGTGTGTGTGTGTGTGTGTGTGTATCCAGCAGACTGTGTGTGTGTGTGTGTGTGTATCCAGCAGACTGTGTGTGTGTGTGTGTATCCAGCAGACTGTGTGTGTGTGTGTGTGTGTGTGTGTATCCAGCAGACTGTGTGTGTGTGTGTGTGTGTGTGTGTGTATCCAGCAGACTGTGTGTGTGTGTGTGTGTGTGTGTGTGTATCCAGCAGACTGTGTGTGTGTGTGTGTGTGTGTGTGTATCCAGCAGACTGTGTGTGTGTGTGTGTGTGTATCCAGCAGACTGTGTGTGTGTGTGTGTGTATCCAGCAGACTGTGTGTGTGTGTGTGTGTATCCAGCAGACTGTGTGTGTGTGTGTGTGTATCCAGCAGACTGTGTGTGTGTGTGTGTGTATCCAGCAGACTGTGTGTGTGTGTGTGTGTGTGTATCCAGCAGACTGTGTGTGTGTGTGTGTGTGTGTATCCAGCAGACTGTGTGTGTGTGTGTGTGTGTGTGTGTATCCAGCAGACTGTGTGTGTGTGTGTGTGTGTGTGTGTATCCAGCAGACTGTGTGTGTGTGTGTGTGTGTATCCAGCAGACTGTGTGTGTGTGTGTGTGTGTATCCAGCAGACTGTGTGTGTGTGTGTGTGTGTGTGTGTATCCAGCAGACTGTGTGTGTGTGTGTGTGTGTGTGTATCCAGCAGACTGTGTGTGTGTGTGTGTGTATCCAGCAGACTGTGTGTGTGTGTGTGTGTGTGTGTGTGTATCCAGCAGACTGTGTGTGTGTGTGTGTGTGTATCCAGCAGACTGTGTGTGTGTGTGTGTGTGTGTGTATCCAGCAGACTGTGTGTGTGTGTGTATCCAGCAGACTGTGTGTGTGTGTGTGTGTGTGTGTATCCAGCAGACTGTGTGTGTGTGTGTGTGTGTGTATCCAGCAGACTGTGTGTGTGTGTGTGTGTGTGTATCCAGCAGACTGTGTGTGTGTATCCAGCAGACTGTGTGTGTGTGTGTGTGTGTGTGTATCCAGCAGACTGTGTGTGTGTGTGTGTGTGTGTATCCAGCAGACTGTGTGTGTGTGTGTGTGTGTGTATCCAGCAGACTGTGTGTGTGTGTGTGTGTGTGTGTGTGTGTGTGTATCCAGCAGACTGTGTGTGTGTGTGTGTGTGTGTGTGTATCCAGCAGACTGTGTGTGTGTGTGTGTGTGTGTGTGTATCCAGCAGACTGTGTGTGTGTGTGTGTGTGTGTATCCAGCAGACTGTGTGTGTGTGTGTGTGTGTGTATCCAGCAGACTGTGTGTGTGTGTGTGTGTGTATCCAGCAGACTGTGTGTGTGTGTGTGTGTGTGTGTGTATCCAGCAGACTGTGTGTGTGTGTGTGTATCCAGCAGACTGTGTGTGTGTGTATCCAGCAGACTGTGTGTGTGTGTGTGTGTGTGTGTGTATCCAGCAGACTGTGTGTGTGTGTGTGTGTGTATCCAGCAGACTGTGTGTGTGTGTGTGTGTGTGTGTGTATCCAGCAGACTGTGTGTGTGTGTGTGTGTGTATCCAGCAGACTGTGTGTGTGTGTGTGTATCCAGCAGACTGTGTGTGTGTGTGTGTGTGTGTATCCAGCAGACTGTGTGTGTGTGTGTGTGTATCCAGCAGACTGTGTGTGTGTGTGTGTGTGTGTGTGTGTATCCAGCAGACTGTGTGTGTGTGTGTGTGTATCCAGCAGACTGTGTGTGTGTGTGTGTGTGTGTGTATCCAGCAGACTGTGTGTGTGTGTGTATCCAGCAGACTGTGTGTGTGTGTGTGTGTGTGTATCCAGCAGACTGTGTGTGTGTGTGTGTGTGTGTGTGTGTGTATCCAGCAGACTGTGTGTGTGTGTGTGTGTGTGTGTGTGTGTATCCAGCAGACTGTGTGTGTGTATCCAGCAGACTGTGTGTGTGTATCCAGCAGACTGTGTGTGTGTGTGTGTGTGTATCCAGCAGACTGTGTGTGTGTGTGTGTGTGTATCCAGCAGACTGTGTGTGTGTGTGTGTGTGTGTATCCAGCAGACTGTGTGTGTGTGTGTGTGTGTGTATCCAGCAGACTGTGTGTGTGTGTGTGTGTGTGTGTGTGTGTGTGTGTATCCAGCAGACTGTGTGTGTGTGTGTGTGTGTGTGTATCCAGCAGACTGTGTGTGTGTGTGTGTGTGTGTATCCAGCAGACTGTGTGTGTGTGTGTGTGTGTGTATCCAGCAGACTGTGTGTGTGTGTGTGTATCCAGCAGACTGTGTGTGTGTGTGTGTGTGTGTGTGTGTATCCAGCAGACTGTGTGTGTGTGTGTGTATCCAGCAGACTGTGTGTGTGTGTGTGTGTGTGTGTATCCAGCAGACTGTGTGTGTGTGTGTGTGTGTGTGTGTATCCAGCAGACTGTGTGTGTGTGTGTGTGTGTATCCAGCAGACTGTGTGTGTGTGTGTGTATCCAGCAGACTGTGTGTGTGTGTGTGTATCCAGCAGACTGTGTGTGTGTGCGTGTGTGTGTATCCAGCAGACTGTGTGTGTGTGCGTGTGTGTGTATCCAGCAGACTGTGTGTGTGTGTGTGTGTATCCAGCAGACTGTGTGTGTGTGTGTGTGTATCCAGCAGACTGTGTGTGTGTGTGTGTGTGTGTCTGTGTGTGTATCCAGCAGACTGTGTGTGTGTCTGTGTGTGTATCCAGCAGACTGTGTGTGTGTGTGTGTCTGTGTGTGTATCCAGCAGACTGTGTGTGTGTGTGTGTCTGTGTGTGTATCCAGCAGACTGTGTGTGTGTGTGTGTCTGTGTGTGTATCCAGCAGACTGTGTGTGTGTGTGTCTGTGTGTGTATCCAGCAGACTGTGTGTGTGTGTGTCTGTGTGTGTATCCAGCAGACTGTGTGTGTGTGTGTGTGTGTGTGTGTATCCAGCAGACTGTGTGTGTGTGTATCCAGCAGACTGTGTGTGTGTGTGTGTGTATCCAGCAGACTGTGTGTGTGTGTGTGTGTGTGTATCCAGCAGACTGTGTGTGTGTGTGTGTGTGTGTATCCAGCAGACTGTGTGTGTGTGTGTGTGTGTATCCAGCAGACTGTGTGTGTGTGTGTGTGTGTATCCAGCAGACTGTGTGTGTGTGTGTGTATCCAGCAGACTGTGTGTGTGTGTGTGTATCCAGCAGACTGTGTGTGTGTGTGTGTATCCAGCAGACTGTGTGTGTGTGTGTGTATCCAGCAGACTGTGTGTGTGTGTGTGTGTATCCAGCAGACTGTGTGTGTGTGTATCCAGCAGACTGTGTGTGTGTGTATCCAGCAGACTGTGTGTGTGTGTGTGTGTGTGTGTGTGTGTATCCAGCAGACTGTGTGTGTGTGTGTATCCAGCAGACTGTGTGTGTGTATCCAGCAGACTGTGTGTGTGTGTGTGTGTGTGTGTGTGTGTGTGTATCCAGCAGACTGTGTGTGTGTGTGTGTGTGTGTGTATCCAGCAGACTGTGTGTGTGTGTGTGTGTGTATCCAGCAGACTGTGTGTGTGTGTGTGTGTATCCAGCAGACTGTGTGTGTGTGTGTGTGTATCCAGCAGACTGTGTGTGTGTGTGTGTGTGTATCCAGCAGAGAGAGAGAGAAGTGAATAAAAACAAACCATTCCCTTGGGAAGGGGTCTGACCACCTAAACACACACACATATAACCATGACAAACAGATACACTCTCATACACACTCATACTGACAGACACATTCACTCATCATTGCTTGTTTTAATATCTGTGGGGTCCAGAGGGTAGCATGCTGGAGGATCTCACAGGCGAGTAGCAAGCTGGGGGATTGTGGAGGCAGGCGGCTGGCTGCGCATATTGTTGCCGGCGGCGAGGGAGCTGTGCCGTCCCTGCTCTGCTCCCTTGCGCGCTGCTTAGTGAGGCTGGGGCCGGAATATGAGGTCTTATCAAGGCCCCATTAAGCGGCATGCGGGGAGCAGAGCAGGGACATCATTGCCTACTGTTCACTCAACCTGTTAGTCTCCACCACCTCCCAGCATGCAGCCTTCTTCCATAATGCCCCCTTGGAGTTAAGGGGTTCGCATATCCTAGGCGCCAAGGCAAAATTCCTAGGCGCCTGGGATTTGTCGAGCCTTGCTACAAGTACCCAGATCACTTAATCTCACTGATGATCACTAAAGGCACTGTCCCTGAAAAACATCAATGATCTTAGAGAAACATCATTGTTTACTTTGAAGTACTAAGACTGCTAGTAGTGGCTGTCTACCAAACAGCCACTAGAGGCAATTCTTGGAGTTTTACAGAGTTTAACTCCGGAAAACAATGCTGGACATTCTTACACTCTGGATGAGGATGTCCAGCTTTAGAGAAAACCCCAGAGGAAAGCATTAAAGGTGTGCCCCGCATGTGCAGTAGGTCTCCCATTGGATGACAGGGGAGGAGGACTGTGAACCAGAACCACTGGACCTCGCTGCTGACGTCAGGTAAAGGTGAATAAATAGTTATTTAACCATTTGCATCCTGGGGAGGAATACGTTAGTCTTTTAAAAGGAACACATCTTTATATGACCAACATTATCTCTTATTGATCTCATTGTACAACTCAACTGAAGCTACAGCAAGACAATCAGAAAAAATAGTAACCAGCTTACCTAGAGAAGGCTTTTCACGGACACAAAAGCCATCACACACTGTAAGTTCCTGGGCGTAATTTTTATTGTAACATTTGACTTTGTTTGCATTATAATCGCAGGTCTTTGAAAATGGAGTTAACAACATATCCAATTTGTTGTTCGCAACAGTGGAAATATTTGTTTTAGTCTTCTGCATCTTGTCTTGGGCAACCAATTCCTTCATCCTTTGAAATGCTTTGAGTGGTGATTCAGAGACATTTGATTTTTCTGGAGAGAAAATACTGTCTATTTCACATGATTTTTGATTAGTAATGACTGACATATACTTTCTGTGACGAGCTCTTGGTTTGATGACCTTGAGATTAGGACAGTCAGGGGCACCTGTCCAACCATACTTTAAGGTGGACTGTAGCACTTGATGTTTAGGTGAAGAAAGACAATCTGGTTGTAGTAACCCTTGGTTCCATAATTTATTTAAGGCTTTTAGTGAAATTGTTGAATTAGGCGGTATTACAGCTAGAGGAACAGAGGTAAAAGAGCTTTCACATGAATGGCAGTTTGCCATTATGAACACATCATGTGTTCCTGCAATCCAGAAGAGTGAAGACTTTTGTTCCGTTTCAGAGATATAAGCTGTACAGCTAACAGGACCTATTCATTTGCCTATGGGGAGAAAAACAAAACAAAGAACACATATTGCTGACTTACGATCGCATAGAAAGACAAGAAAAAATTCAAATAAAACTAAACAGACCAAGGGGGAAAACAATAAGTATGTATAGCTACAGTTTTCCAAACTAAAATTATATAGTACCTGGAATGTTCCTTTTAAGTGGCTTTGTCGCCACAAAAACTATCTAATCTGTTTCTAAATAGCTACCTGTGTCTAAATCTATTTCCCAAGTGCTCTAGCATTCATTAAACAAGGACTACTTTTTCTCAAGTAGTCAGTTTAACAAAACTTGAGAAGGGGCAGAGCTTAAAGGTGCACTACAGTGCAACTAGAGCAGGCCTTGATATATTTGCTTTAAATCTAGGGGCGAGCTAAAAAAGTTAGGAGCCAGTTTTTTTTTTTACACTTACAAAGCTTTATATTCAACGACAAAAATACAATTCTTAAAGGGAAACTATAGCCACCAGGACCACTACAGCTTATTTTAGTGGTTCTGGAATCTACAGCCTGACCCTGCAGGCTTTTCAATGTAAACACTGCCTTTTCTATGAAAAGGCAGTGTTTATATTTCTCTCGAGTGACAGTCACAAGAGGTGCTTCCTGTGTCAGTGCTGTACAGTGTGCAGCACCTACATTCAGCATCTCCACGCTCTGCATGGAGGCGCTGAATGTTCCTACTAGAGATGCATTGACTCAGACATGCTAATTTGTACAGCGTTTTGCTGCCAATCCCATGGGAAAACATTGGATTGGCTGAGATCATGAAGCTTGATAATCTCAGCCATAGAGGCAGGGCCAGTCATGGAAAGACCAGCCTGGCGTGGGAGAAAAAAAAAAAAAAAAAGATACATTAGTAAAAACCCCATTCCCTTTCGAACAGAAGGGGTATTGTCAGGGTATTTATATCGGCAGACATATTGTGCTATGATAGAAATTAAAGTGTATATTGCCTGAATCATTCTGAACAGAGCAGACTCCATTTTGTTATCTTCAAGCTAACAAAAGACACAAGATTTCTATCCTTTCTGTAAAACTAACCACTTTGCTAGAGCTAAAGGAATGCTTAGTATATACAAACCTGTTGATAAGAGATGAGAACGGGGGATGGACAGACGGTCTAAATGCTAATGGAATATAATTAATTCTAAAACCAGACATTTATGACAGAGAAGATTAAATAATTCAATTTTTACTTTCGATATTGTATAAGACTCCCATTGTAAGAGAAAGGTGAAACTTAGTTTACGAACGGTCATATTAGAAATTACAGCAGGAATTGGAGACAGTCTAAAGAAAGCCTAAAAAAACACTTTGAACTGACAGAAAACTTAAGTTATAGACAACCATAAAGATAAGCTAAATGACATCAAAATAGCCACCAGGAAAAGTTAACTCTTTCCTGGATAGGAATGTTTAGTGGGACGAGACTGCCCTCTATAGACCAAATACTTAAATTGCTATCTGGAAGGTAACCACACCTCCAGTTTTTCTATTGGTCTATCGCCTAGT
The DNA here is from genome assembly GCF_036172605.1 of Pelobates fuscus. Taxonomy (NCBI): domain Eukaryota; kingdom Metazoa; phylum Chordata; class Amphibia; order Anura; family Pelobatidae; genus Pelobates; species Pelobates fuscus. The sequence continues at coordinate 68,028,394 of NC_086329.1, read as the reverse complement.
GAATTTTCCCTTAAAAAGTTAAGACAAAGGGAAGAGAGGAAGGATGCAAAGGGTATGCAGAGGAAGCAGGCCAAGTCAGGAGACAGAGAAAGAGACCCATGACATTAAAATTCCTGAGAACATCTCTTCAACTGGTAATTATACTGGCTTCATTTAATTAATCTAAATTAATTAAAATTTTCTAATAGCATGATATATGACTGGATAAATCACGATCAGATTTCGATATTTAGAAATCTTAGTTACTAAAGAATATATAATTAAGCATTCTATTCTGCAGATAGAAAGGAATAATTATATATATATTAATGTGACATATCACATGTTAGCATATCGTGATATTTATCCAGGTGTATTGATTTGCTCTAAAATAGGATAAAATATCTGTTTAGGCAAGTTAAAAAACATGGTAGATTACTCTTATTGGATGGTTCCAGGAAATGACTAATGAGTTGGTTTAAATGTTATTTTATTTAAAATTACATGAGAATAGGTCTTAATTACCTAGGAGGTCTAACCAGCATTGAAAGGGTTATTCTAACTGTTAGCTAAAGTTTTTATGGCCTTATGTTGCAAGCTGTGTGAAAGAAAGTTTCTCTGTGAAGTACTATGATAAATCATTGTCTTGACAATTAAGACTGTGTTAGCCATAGGGAGATGTTTTTACATTGCCATTGTATTGCATACTATGTTATACTGAATATTCATTGATTATTGTCACGCATGTTACATATTATTTAATTTGTTTTAAATATTTTTATTGTTTCATAACATAAGCATAAATTTCGAACTGGGTCATAGTAAGGCAAGTGGTTGCCCTCGCAGGGGCCAATGCAATAACTTTCAATAAAACGATTTGCTGCCTACGCAGAGGCTTAATTATCAGTAGAAAAGAAGAAATGCGTTGAAAACATATGATCGTATTCAAACAAATTTTGCAGGGTTAAACTTACAAGCATTGCGGCGTGAATTGCCCAGTGTATGTTGGCACTATTACAAATGTCTTACGCATTTTCTAGTGATTAAGCAATAGTTGTCTGTCATATAACAGCATGTAAACAGATACAGTGCAGGTACGTGTTACCAGAAAACATGAACGTGGTATTTAAGATTCAGCACCCATATACATTTTAATGTAGGAGCATGTCAGAGGTACCCTCGAGTTGCAGTACGTGGGTCTGTTTGTGTGGGTTTGTTATGCTAGTTGGTTTAGGTGATCTCATCGGAGTGGCTGGTGTGCGCATTGCTTTGCGCGTGTGTTGGTATGTGCAAGTGCTTTGCGTGATCCGGTTTGTATTGGTCATGTGATTGTTCTGTTTCGAATATGTCTATTGTGTTCACCGCGATGATACGTAAATCTGGCCGCTGAGTATGACACTAAGGCATGGGATTGCCTACGTGTGGGCGTGTACTGCGGTTGAGAGCCGTGTATGCATATGATTGCCTGCGCAGAGGGCTATGCGGCGTGGCTGTTTTGTTCACAGTTCGTTATTTTGTGTCTTTTACTCCGAGCTGTTGTGTGCGGGTAATGGATTCCCTATATTTTACATTGCTAACGTAGTGGTTGCAGAGCGGGTCAGTGCCTGCGCAGAGGTCTGGTTATAGTCGCTTGAACAAGTCTATAAGTTGTGGCCTGCGCAGGGGTTCTATGTTCCTGTCTAGTATTGTGTGGCGATTGGTCTTGTAGCTATCCCAGGCGAACGTCTTCTAGGCGCCAGTAAACCCCCAAGAGGTTCGCTGGCGGATTAGGTAGAAGGATCTATGCGTCTGTACTAACAATCAGTGCTGTGTGCTAGCTCCGTCGCTAATATTGTCTGCGTCTTCGTCATTGTCGTCTTGGCTCTCTTTTCGGGTCGACCACCTGTCTTCGTACTCCGTCTTCGTTGTGTATGTCCTGGGGTAGGGTTCTGTACCGTGTTGGGTCAAGGGTATGGTCCAGTGCGGTGTGTTGGCAGTCTGCTGTTCGCGTGAGGGCCATCAATCCAGTTATCCCCATGCGCAGTCGTGGACTGGCCTGAGGTCATGTGTATGTTGTGGGTACGTCGCCCTGTCCGTGGGTGTCATGGTCTGCGCAGTTGGTTGTGGTAAGTGCTGTAGCGGGTGGGTGTCTGTGTGTGGGATATAGTCAGGTGGGTCGGGTGTTTTGTGGGTTGCCCCCTGTCCCCCGCCCGAGCTTCTGCGTCCTGCCGGCCTCCTTTCGCCTTTCGTGTTTCTCTTGGCCTCCTCCACCTGCCTCTGGTTACGGAATGTTTAGGTGGTGCCTGAAGGAGTCCGATGTAGTCAGCCTCGTCCAGTGGAACCAGCGTTTGATATGACGGTCCCTGAGGTTCGGGGTGTCTGCTTTCATGTCCTCGAATGACCTTGTGGCTTCCACCTCCTCTAACCATCTTGTTATGGGGGGGGGTAGTTGTCTGTCTCCAGAAGATAGGTATGGTCGCCTTGGCTGCGTTCAGGAGTCGAGGGATAACCGATCTCTTGTACGTTTGTGTCGCCATGGTAGTGTGGTGCAGGAGGAAGGCAGCCGGGGACTGTGGCAGGAGCTCCTCCGTGACCTCGTGTATTATTGTCCGGATCCTGTCCCAGAACGGTCTGATGCGGGTGCATGTCCACCATAGATGTATAAATGTTCCTGCTTCCTCCCCGCAGCGCCAGCATGTGTCTTGAAGTTCAGGGTTCCTCGCGTGTAGCGTCGTCGGTGTCAGGTACCATCTGGTAAGGATCTTGTAGGAGTTTTCTTGGGAGCGTGCCGAGCTTGGTGTCTTGTGTCAAGGTAATGCTTTTGTCCCAGTCCGCGTCTGTCATTGTTTCCTCAAGGTCTTCCTCCCATTGTCTGATGCATGGTGGTGCCAGCAAGTATCTACTCGTGACTAGGGTAGTGTAGATTTGTGAGACAGCACGAGGTGGTTCCCTGTCCTGCGTGCAGAGAAGTTCAAATTGCGTTAAGCCCCTCAGGAGGGATGTTTTTTGCGGGATGGATCTAGCGTATTGAGCAATTTGCGCTTTTGCTAGGGCGTGAGCGAATGTGTGCGGTCTACCCGGGTATATTTCTCCCAGTGGACGAATGTCAAATGGTTGGTGGAGTACGTCTCTTATGCGGGGCACCGCATTGTGTCTTGCCAGGCCTATAGTTGGGCCGTATTCTCCAGCCGGGAAGTCTGGGTTTCCCTTCAGGGGCAGGAGTGGGCCTGGGTCTGTAGTCCGGTATTGTTTCGTGCCCTGCCCGTGCCACACCTGCATGGTCGCCGCCACAAATGGGTTTGTGATGCGTTTACTCCTATATGCTGTCTTAGTGATCCTGGCAGGGACCTGAGGTCGCAGCTGATTATGTCCGCTTCTAGTTGTGTCCATTGTTTGGTGCCGCTAGCTATCGACCAGCTGAGGACTCTTGATGTGTGTCGCGTGGTAGTACTTTTCGAAGTCTGGGAGTGCAAGGCCCCCCTTGAGCTTGGGCAGGATCAGTTGGGAGTGTGCTATGCGTGGGGATTTGCCCTTCTAGATAAAGGTGCGGACCTCCTTCTTGAGCGCCAAGAAGAAAGTCCGTGGGACTTTGATCGGTACCGTTTGAAATATGAAGAGTAGTTGCGGCAGTAATGTCATTTTCACGGCGTTCACTCTACCCAGCCAGGATATATAGTAGGATCCCCATCTTTGCAGTTCCTCTGTCGCCTTTCTCAGCATTGGAAGGTAGTTGTGGGTGTAGAGTTCCGCCGAGTTAGGCGTTAGCCATATCCCTAGATATGCGGTGGTCACACCAGCGATACGCGTGTTGTGCTTGGATCATGCGTTTGAGAGTTTGGTTAGCGGTTATGTTCAATATCTCCGATTTCGTGTAGTTAATGCGGAGATTCGAGATGTTGCCATATACGTCGAATTCTGTCTGAATAGCTCGGAGGGAGGTCTCCGGGTCCGTGACCACGAACAGCATGTCATCCGCGTAGGCCAGAGTTTTGTGATGTACTTCTCCATCCATCAGTCCCCGAATTTCCGTGTTGCGTCTGATCCTGTTGAGGAAGGGTTCCAGCGTCAGGGCAAAAAGTATGGGCGAGAGCGGGCACCCCTGCCTGGTGCCGTTGTGAATCTGAAACGGGTCCGTCAGTGAGCCATTGATCCGGATGCGTGCCGTTGGGTTTGTGTACAGCGTCTGCACCCAGGTCATGTACTTGGGCCCTATGCCAAGGGAACGGAGCGTTTCGAACATCAGGTCCCAGTCCACCCGGTCGAACGCTTTCTCTGCGTCCGTAGACCGGAGTAGGGTTGGGGCCTTCTGTGCTTTCGCGTGGACTATGAGGTTTAGGGCTCTGATAGTGTTGTCCAGCACCTCTCTGCCTGGTATAAAGCCCGTTTGATCCGGGTGGATTACGGTAGGCAGCAGCGGTGCCAGGCGTGCCGCCATCACGCTCGCTAGCAGTTTGAGGTCCGTATTCAGAACGGAGATCGGGCGGTAGCTGGGGCATAGTGTCCAGTCTTTGTCTTCCTTCGGAAGAAGGGTGATGTTCACTGAGGTGAATTGGGCCGTTGGTATGGCCCCGTCTTGGACTGAATTCAGTGCAGCCAGGAGTTTCGGTAGCAAGGCTCCAGCAAAGGTTTTGTAGTATTGGAGGGGTAGGCCATCCGGTCCCGGTGCTCTGCCCGTTTTTGCTTTCTTGATGGCTTGCGCTAATTCCTCTGGGGTTATGGGAGCTTCTAGTGCTTCCTGGTCTACTTCCCCTATTCCTGGTATGTCTGCCGCGTCCAGGTATCTGCGGATGTCTTCCAATTTTTGAGGCCTCGGCAGCTCCGGATCCGTATGTCGGAGACTGTATAAGTTTTGGTAGTATGCGTGGAACGCTGTCAAAATCTGTTCCGGTAGGTGTCTGAGGTGTTGTTGTGCGTCTTTGATTTTCGGGATATATAGCTGGTTCCTGCGTTGCTTCAGGAGATTCGCTAACAGTCTCCCGCATTTGTCCCCGTGTTCATGGATCATATGTTTGTAGTGTTGGTATGAGCGTTGAATTGCGCGGTTCAGGTGTGTGGTGAGTTGGGTCCGCTTGGTCCGGAGTTCTTCATATGTCGTCGCGTCTAGGGTGCGTTTGTGTCTGGCCTCTAAGATCTCAATTTCCGTGCTGAGTTCATGTATTGTCTGTATCGCCCTCTTCTTGCGGGTCGCACATATCGCGATGAGTTGGCCCCGGATAACGGTTTTGTGCGCTTCCCAGCACGTCAGTGGGGTGACTTCATCTGTTTCGTTGTCTTCAAAGTATTCCTGGATGTGTCGATGTATCTGGTCTACAACCGTGGTGTCTGAGAGCAGTGATTCGTTCAATCGCCATGACATTTGTCTGGGTCTGTGTAGCGGTGACTTTATCCGTATGCGGATTGGGCTGTGGTCCGACCATGTCATCGGTAGGATTTCTGCGGTACTGAGCAGGACTAGGTTGCGGTGAGGCATAGGAAGTAATCCAGTCTCGTGTAGGTCGTTGAATAAAACGTGTAATCCCTGGTGGAGGGGTGTAGCGCCCGCCAGCAGTCCGCCAGCTGGTGGAGGTGTAGTGTGTTGGCATGCCTGTTGTATGGTGTGTTCCCATGCGAGGCTGTCGAGTCCTGGTCCGGATGGACTGCCAGGTTAAGATCTCCGCCCATGATCAATGTGCCCTCCGCGAATTTCACCAAGGTGTTCAATGCGTCTCGTAGGAAGTGGTATTGTTTCGTGTTCGGGGCGTACACATTAGCGAACGTGTACGTTTGGTCTAGGATTGTGCCTTTCGTGAAAAGGTACCTGCCTTGTTTGATCTTACGGTGGCTTGCTCAACGTATGGAACACGTCGGGAGAAGAGGATGCATACTCCCTGCGAGCGTCGGTTTGGGTTGTGGCTGAAATATCCCATTGGAAAGTTGCGATCCTTCAAGGCTGGTGCCCTGCCTTCCTGGAAGTGCGTTTCCTGGAGGAACGCTATCGAAGCTTTGTAGTGTTTCAGGTCGCGCAGTAGTCTGGAGCGTTTCTCCCTGACGTTTAGGCCGCGGGCGTTATAGGAGACCATGCATAAGTCCTCCCTGGCGAATCCACCCAGTCCCGGTGTCGGCATCGTCCGGGCGGGGTCTAGGGGGTAAAGTGATCGAGCCGTGTGTGCACGTGTGTCACTTTGTACAGTCAGTGGTGCGTCAGGGTACTGAGTGGGGCTGTATCTGTGTTTACTGTCGATTGGGTCTTTTATATCTAGGATATCGGACAAGCGTCCCGATTGACCGGTCTCTAGGTCACACCGAGTGGGGTGCCTGTGTCGGTGTCAGGAGTGAAGTGTCCCCTACCAAGTGGGGGCTGTTTTGTCCTATGCCTGTGGGGGAGTCGGGTTATCCGTCCGGATAGATTCGGTCCGCCGATTCCATGGCAGCGCGGAATGTGGTACCGTGTACGGTATGTGGTGTGTAGTCACCCGTCTCCTTGGTGGCTATGTAGTTGGAGCGGCCGCTCCGTCCTTTCTGTATAGAGCGTACATGGGTCCGTGTGTGCGTGTCGTGCAGATTGCAGCGTGTCTTGTCTCTCTGTTTATGTAGCTTTCTGTTTTACTGTGATGTCGCTCGGTCTGTATGTGATGTCCCGGGCGTGGCCTCGGTTTGTGAGTTCCTATTTGGGTGCATGTGTGTCGTAGCTGTGCTTCTGGCGGGGCTGGGTGATCAGCAGGCGGTTGTAAGCATATGGGGTTTCGGGGTGAGTATATATTAGTGTTCAGGCTAGTGGCGATGTCTAGTATGTTCAGGAGTTAGGCCCTATACAGCCCATCACTCCGGTATGTCGGCGTGGTTGCCTCTACCCTGAGCTGTCTGGTTCCCTATTGCTATATTTGCGACAGTAAGATGGCCCTATTGGCAAGCCATTCTTTGGGCTGTCGCTTGGTCTTCCTTGGTGCGATAATTTTTATTTATTTTTTCCCCTTTCCCCCCCTGTTCTTCCCTCCCCCCCATTTCCTGTCCCCCTCCCTGACGTCTGTGCGTGTTGCCTCGAGGCGTCAATCTCATGTCCTCCCTTACTCCCCCCTGACCCCTTTCCCCGTCCAGCTCTCACTATCTGGCGTTCGGCCACGTGTCTCCTATCTTCCCCCCCCTCCGTTACCCACTCTCGTGTTCACCCCTCCCGGGCGTCCCACACCCTCCCCTGAGCGGGCGCAGCCCGTCCCCCCCCCCCCCCCCACGTCCCGCTCCATTTCCAGTGAGGGACCAGGGGCCCCCCAAGAGGGGTGGGGGACAGGCCACCCAGCGCAGGCGGCATGTAGAAGTGTACTGAAGGGGGTAGTGCGTAGTTGTCTGTGGAGTTGCCTGCGGAATTAAGTACAGATAAATCTTGACAATGCAAAACCAACTAAATTAAGTTAATATGAAGCGCCCAGATTGTAAAAGTGGGCAGATAGTCGGGGGCGGGTGTGTAGGCAGGCAACCGACGGGAAAGTCTCTGTATGCCTTAGTAGTATCGCTTCCGGTCTACGACCTTACTCGGTGGGCAAGTCTATCCGTCTTCAGCTCTGGTTTGCCCGGGGTGCCTGTCTAACCCCTCTCACCGTGGGCATGTCGGTTGTTGTGGCCTGGGCGAGGTGTCGTGTGTGGCCCCCAGTTCAGTAGCTCTTATCAAATTAACAGCCGTTCAGAGTACTTGTATGCCGGCCCGGCCTTAGCAATGCCAGTGTAGATGCTGGTCCCCATTCCCCTCCCCAAGTGTCCTGAGTAACCCTCCCCCATGACTCTGCAGGTGCGGAATAGTGCCCTAGAGTCGGAATCCCCATGCTGCGTGGTGCATTGTGGACTCTTGTTCCCGCATCCCCGTTCCCCACCCCAATTTTCAGTCTATGTGGCCAGTTTGTGACTGTGTGTCTCCCCAAGTAGTACTCACGGTTTGCAAGTTCTTTGCTGCTAGCAGGTCCCCAACCTAGGGTTCCCGCTTCTCCGGCTGGCATTCAGCTAGTTCTCCTGTTCGCGCCTTGCCGGGCCCGGGCTCCGGTCCCTGCGGCGTTGTTGCTGGGGTCTTTGAGGGCCTTGGTCCGGCCTGCGCAGTTGTTGCGGTCCTGGCTGGAGTTGGAAAAACAATCTTGCCAGCCAATCTGGAACTTGAAGCGGCGGGAGGCCCATGGTGCCGAGGAAACCCGGGAGGTCTTCTGGCCTTCTTACCACCAGTTGGTCTGGGCCGTGCCTGGCCGAGAGGGAAAATGGGTAGCCCCAGCGGTACGGTATTCCTGCCTGTTGCAGCGCGGATGTCACTGGGCGTAAGGCTCTCCTAGCCTGCAGGGTGTACCTGGATAAGTCTTGATATATTGATATGTTCTGGTTTTCAAAGCGGACGGTACCCATGCGGCGAGCCGTGCGCAGTATGTCCTCCTTCAGCTGGTAATTGTCGAGGCAGCACACAATGTCTCTAGGTGGTTCCCCTGGCCCTGGCGAGGGTCGCTGCGCCCTATGCGCTCTGACTATGCCAAGTCTGGGCATTTGTGGGCCCCCCAGTATCTGGGCGAACAGGCGCTGCAGCGTGTCTGGTATGTGTTCTGCAGGGCCACCCTCCCTCATCCCGCGGATCCTAAGGTTCAGCCTGCGGCCGCGGTTGTCTAAATCATCTATCCACGTGGCGAGGTTGGCTGTGTCCGCTTCCTGGCTAGCAACCGCCGAATTAGTGTGTTCCAGATCCGTGCGTAGAGACCTGGCCTCAGATTCCGCCACTGACACATTAGTCAGGTCAGCGCGGAGTTGAGCTACCTCCTCCCTCACCACGCGGCCCAGGTGCTCAAAGTCTGCTTTGGTGAGCAGATTAGGGAGTATGGCCTTCCACTCACCCTCCTGTGGGGGCTGTGCCTCTGATGCGGTGGATGGTACCGGCGACATCCTAGCCGGCGTGGAGGGGAAGGAATCTATGTCCTGGCTTGCGGCCTCCTCCTCCCGCTGTGGTGATCGGGCGCGGGTTGCAGCTTGGAGGTAGGAGCGGATAGAATGCTCCCCTTCGCGCCCCGAGGGTCTCGGGGTGCCGTTGGGGTCGGATTGTTTCCTAGTGCGACCCATGGCTGTGTGTGGACGGACTTGGTGCCGGTATTATAGCTTGTATTAAGCGGGCGCCACGAGGAGCTCCGGAGTTAGGCGTCCATCTTCCTCGGCTGCCGGACACGCCCCCTTCTATTATTTAATTTGTCACAATAAATTGTATCTATTTTTATAACAAATTGTGATTTTTATTTATATGGAATACATTTCACTTACACGATAACGATCTTTGGGATCTGAGAATTGAAATAGTGGGCAATTCTCAACTGTTTGCTATTATTATCCCATAAATATCCCCACAGTATGGTTACCTATATACACACACACACTATGACAGACTCACAGACACATTGTTTGTTTTAAAGGAACACTATAGGGTCAGGAACACAACCATGTATTCCTGACCCTATAGTGCAAAACCCACACTTGAAAGGAATTAAAACTCACCTTATTTCCAGCGCAACGCGAGTCCACCAGTGCTGGCTACACCCCCTTGGTGACATCAGAATTTACATTTTAGCCAATCCAATGCTCTCTCATGTGGAAAGCATTTGATTTAAAAAAAAAAAAAAAAAAAAGGCATGGGGGGGGGGGGTAAACGCCATATTGGCCAATCAGCACCTCCTAATAGAGATGCATTAAATCTCCATGAGGAAAATTCTGCGTCACCATACAGAGCGTGGAGATGCTTAACGGCAGTGCTGCCTAATGTGCAGCTCTGAGCCAGGAAGCACCTCCAGTGGCCATCTAATAAGTGGCCACTTGGAGGTGTACCAAGGGGCAATGTAAATACTGTCTTTTCTCTGAAAAGACAGTTGGTATAAAAATGCCTGAAGGTAATGATTATACTGCCCAGAACAACTACATTAAGGTGTAGTTGTTCTGGTGACTATAGTGTCCCTTTAAAACCTGTGGGCGACAGACTAGGGGATTGTGCATACAAATGGCAATATAAAAAGGAAAAAAATAAATAAACATTTGCCTAAGGACTGAGGACGGTTCAGGACCGTCATCGGCATTTTTCCATTGCCGACCGATGACGGTCCTGAACCGTCCTAACTTTAAGACGTACTTACTCGATTGCCGTCGTTCCCCCGGCGGCGCTCCCGTTGTGGGGAGACTGCTTGCAGCTCAGACAGTCTCCCCATGGCGGATTAGGACCCCTGGGGCCATGTGATCGCTCAACACAGCGACCACATGGTCACAATAGGTGTCCATGTGTCTGCCTGCAGGGGGACTGTCTGTGCTGACAGGCAGTCTCCCTGCAACTGTAAAATCAAAGAAAAAATAAAGTTAAAAAAAAAAAAATTATTATATATGTGTGTGTATATATATATACTGATTTATAGACATATATTATATCTATATAATATATATCTATATCTATAGTCATACTAAGTGTATTTTTATATTAATATGTACACATATTAATATAAAATTACACTTCTAATTAAGTTACACATATACACACATATATAATAACTATATAATATATATATATTATTATAAGATACAAATAAGTAATTTAAATTAACATTTAAAAATGATAAAAATTTTAAAAAATTATATATCTATACGAAATTTTATTCTAACTGTATTTTGATATTAATATATATCTATATCTATAAAAAGAACACGAACTATTCATTTGTCCATATACAAAATTACATAAATAATTATATAAATATACACGTAGACTTCAAATATATAAATATGCATATATATTTAAATTCTACGTGCGTATTTATGTAATATTATTACATAATTAAGTAATTTTATTGATTGCAATTTAAGGGACCTGCCTGCCAACCCATGACGAAAGTCCAGAGAATTTAATTTGCGATCACTGTATTTTACCCTGTAACGTTCTACGACACCCTAAAACCTGTACATGGGGGGTACTGTTTTACTCGGGAGATTCGCTGAACACAAATATTAGTGATTCAAAACAGTAAAACATATCACAGCGATGATATCGTCAGTGAAAGTGACTTTTTTGCATTTTTCACACACAAACAGCACTTTTACTGATATTGTTGTGATACATTTTCCAGTTTTTAAACACTAATATTTGTGTTCAGCAAAGTCTCCTGAGTATAACAGTACCCCCCATGTACAGGTTGCATAGCGTTTTTGAAAGTTACAGGGTCAAATATATGGGTCAAATATTTTTACGTTGAAAATGGCCAGGTTGGTTACGTTGCCTTTGAGAGTGTATGGTAGCCCAGGAATGAAAATTACCCCCATGATGGCATACCATTTGCAAAAGAAGACAACCTAAGGTATTGCAAATGGGGTATGTCCAGTCTTTTTAGTAACCACTTAGTCACAAACACTGGCCAAAATTAGCGTTCAATTTAGTTTTTTACTTTTTTCACACACAAACAAATATGAACGCTAACTTTGGCCAGTGTTTGCGACTAAGTGGCTACTAAAAAAGTCTGGACATACCCCATATTGAATACCCTGGGTTGTCTACATTAAAAAAAAATATGTGTACATGTGGGGTGCTATTGAGCGATTTATGGCAGATAATAGTGTTACAATGTCCCTATTGATACATTTTAACCCCTTAACGACGAGTGACGGATGAGGTCCGTCACTCAGGGGAATGCGTTAATGACGAGTGACGGACCTCGTCCGTCACGCGTTAAAATTAACGCCGCGATCGCGGGGTTAATTCTGTTGCTGGGTCCCTCCGAGTCAGGGGCAGACCAGCAGCAGCAAATCCGGATATCTCAGCCCATGTGATCGCTGTGACAGCCAGTCACAGCGGTCACAATGCTGCTGGGATATCTGATCCGCCTCCCTCCACCTCGTGTGGGTTTGTGAAGTGGAGAGAGACGGATCGGTGCTACATTGTGTCCCTGCGTTATTGCAAAGTACTTGTAAAGTACAAAATTCCTTTCCCTGTAGTTTAAAAAAAATTAACCCTTTCCCTGCTGCTTGATCACTGCTAGCAGTGATCAATATACAGGTCACAGTACTCTACTGTGATCTATTTTTTTTTTTACTTTCAAGGGTTAATTTTTAGTTTTTTTGTAACCCTAAGGGGTTAAATTTTATTATTTGATTTTATTAATTTGTGATTTAGTTATTTTGGTGGGTGGAATTTAGTGGGAATTAGGGAATAAAAAAAAATAAAATAAAAAAATATTTTTTGTTAGAGTTTTGTTAGCTGTGTTAGCTGTATTAACAATGTTTAGAAAGTATAGCGCGGAGGAGGCTTATGCCCTGTTAGCGGCCGACTCAGAGGCGACTGACACTGCCTCAGAGAGTGAAGCAGGGAGTGACGCAGGGGATGCAGGGGACAGGGACTATGTGCCAGATACTGCAGGACCATCAGGGGAAATCGACGATTCCCCTAATGCTGAACATGGCGCAGGTGACTGGGTACCCCCTAATAATTTTTCCCCAGACATCCCAGTGTTTACAGCCAATCCTGGCATACAGGCGGACCTGTCTGCCTATAGTGCGCTGGATGTTATGCAGCTGTTCTTGGGGGATGAGATTTTTGGGGCGATAGTCACCCAGACTAATCTCTATGCAGAGCAATATCTGGCACGCAATCCAGACTCTCTTATCTCTAGGAAAGAGAGATGGTACCCAACCAGTGTGCCAGAATTGAAACAATTCTGGGCACTGACCATGTTAATGGGGCTAATTAAAAAGCCCACAATTAGGATGTATTGGGCTAAACATCCTATTTGCAATACTCCCATTTTTGCCGAGACAATAACAAGGGAAAGATATGAAGACATACTAAGATTTATGCACTTTAGTGATAACAACAAGTGCCCCCCAAAAGGTGATCCGCAGTATGATCTTCACAAACTACGCCCTTTAATTGCCCACTTTAACAGTAAATTTGCCGCTATATATACCCCCAATAAAAACATTTCCATTGACGAGTCCCTAATGAAGTTTAAGGGAAGACTGGGGTTTAGACAATATATCCCATCCAAAAGATCCCGATATGGGATCAAATTTTATAAACTATGTGAAAGTGGCAGTGGCTACGTATACACCTTCCGTGTATACGAAGGAAGGGATAGCCACCTTGATCCCCCAGGTTGCCCAGATACAATAGGGACAAGTGGGAAAATTGTCTGGGACTTAATGCCACTACTTAATAAAGGTTATCATCTATACATCGATAACTTTTATAATAGCATCCCACTGTTAAAAATGTTGTATTGCTTCGAGACCGTGGCCTGTGGCACTATTCGGAAGAGTCGCACAGGTTTCTGAAAGGCTCTAGCGAACAAAAAAATGAAAAGGGGGGGAAACAGCAGCTCTCTGCCAGAATGAACTGCTGTCACTCAAGTACATGGATAAAAAGGATGTTTTCATCTTAACCACCATCCATGGTGAAAACACTCGGAGGGTCGCAGTTCGTGGCAGAGATGAATATAAACGGGTGCCAGTCTGCATACGGCAATATAATCGGCATATGGGGGGCGTTGACCTGTCCGATCAACTGATGCAGCCATATTTGATCATGAGAAAGACCAGGGCATGGTATAAAAAAGTGGGCATATACCTGATGCAGATGGCAATCCACAATGCCTTTGTCATTTTTAAAAAGGCAAATGCTGAGCTGAAAAGCACTTTTCTTTCTTTCCAGTTTGAGCTAATTTCTAAGCTGCTAGAATGCCACACAAGGAGACCATCAGTGGAGCCTAGCAGAAGAATGGAGGCAGGTCACTTCTGCTTTAAGATTCCACCAACCCCTAAAAAACAAAACCCCCAGAAAAGGTGCAGGGTGTGTTACAAGAGGGGCGTAAGAGTTGAGACCAGCTATTACTGCCCTGATTGCCCCTCTCAGCCCGGCCTATGTATTGGCCATTGTTTTAAAAATTTTCACACCCAGGCCGAATAAGTAGACCAGTTTTGGGGTGTTATTTTTAGTCATCTGTCTGATTGGTTACCGAATCTTGGCTTTGTCTACCGTTTATCCTGTCTTCTCTGATCCTTGACCTCGGCTTGTCCTATCGTTGTTCAGTTTCTCTTTACTCCTTTGACCTCGGCTTGTACCTTTACAATTCTCTGCTTGTATAGCCCGGCCATTCTAAGGACCGGTATTACAAGTTTCTCTCTCTGTGTTCTCTCTCTTTGTGGTCTGTCTGTGTTTTGGTTTCGGAATCCATGACAGCTTTGCCCGGGACGCAGATGACTGTGTACTACCCCCGGATAAGTTTACCCCAACTATTCTGTATATGGGGGTATCATTGCACTAAGATGACATAGCCGAGCAACATATTCGGTGTTATACTGCCGTAGCACACATAAGGATAGCAAAATATACAGTAACATCTCCAAGTGTGTGTCAAAAAAGCAGAAAAAATGCTAATTGCAACTAGACTTGGTACAAACTAACAAAAAAATTATCCTACACTAAGGTTTAGAATATGCCTTTTGAAATACCCCGGGTTGTCTACTTTAAGAAATGGTAGGCCTTTGTGGGGTAGTTTGAATTTAAAACCTGCTAAGATGCTTGGAAATTGCACATAGGCCCAGCGTCAAAATTCAAAGTTCGGTAAAAACTGATATGGCTTGGTCTCCTATATGGCACTGTAGCTTCACGAACTAGTGCCAAAGACATACAATGGGGGTGTCATTTTACTCAGAAGACTTAGCTGAACATAATTTGGGGGGTTTGAACTTAGGTGCACATGTGAAATATACAAAATGCCCAGCACAAATGCAATCCATATGTAAAAAACGCACAAAATTATTTTATACCACATACTTTGGCAACTATTGGTGAAAAAATGGGGGCATGTTAAAGGGACACTATAGTCACCTGAACAACTTCAGCTTAATGAGGTTGTTTAGGTGAGTGCTACAGCTACCCGGAGCCTTTTTCTTGTAAGCACTGTATTTTCTGAGAAAATGCAGTGTTTACATTGGAAGCTTGGAACACCTCTTGTTGCAGTCAATCAGACGGCCACCAGAGGGACTTCCGAGTTCAGAGGCCCTAAAAAGGCCTCTCGTCCGATGCATTCTGGGTGAATGCATCAGACGGGCTATCAGCACACAAAGCACTGTGAACGCGCTTTGTGTGCTGACAGCCTGTCAGCACTGCTGTGGGCGTGGCTTCAGCTGACAGCTGAAGCCCGAACCCACAGGGATGCTGTCTGGCCACAATAGTGGTTGAAGGGGGGGGGGGGGACGGACCTACTCTCCTCCCCCCCCCCCCCGGCCCCCACCCCTGAGCGGTGAGTGGGGGCCCTAAAAATAAGGGTGGCACATACTGCCCCCCCGGCCCCCACCCCTGTGCGGCGGGTGGGGGCACTAAAATTATCAATAAGGGGGGACCTATTGTCCCCCCCCGGCCCCCACCCCTGTGCGGTGGGTGGGGGCCTTAAAATAAAAAATAAGGGGGGGACATACTGCCCCCCCCCCCCCCCGGCCCCCACCCCTGTGCGGCGGGTGGGGGCCCTAAAATTCACAATAAGGGGGGGGGCCTACTGCCCCCCCCCCCCGGCCCCCACCCCTGAGCGGTGGGTGGGGGCCCTAAAATTCACAATAGGGGGGGGACCTACTGTCCCCCCCCGCCCCCACCCCTGTGCGGCGGGTGGGGGCCCTAAAATTCACAATAAGGGGGGGGACCTACTGCCCCCCCCCGGCCCCCACCCCTGAGCGGTGGGTGGGGGCCCTAAAATTATCAATAGGGGGGGACCTATTGTCCCCCCCCGGCCCCCACCCCTGAGCGGTGGGTGGGGGCCCTAAATACAAAGGGGGTGGGGACCCTAGTTAACCCTCTCCCCCCCCCCCCCCAAAAAAAAAAAAAACTTATCTCCCTACCTACCCCCCTCACCCTAAAAATAATGAGGGGGGACCCTTTAACTAAAAACCTGTAAAGAAAAAAAAAATAAGATAAAAACAACTTACCATTCGATGTTTTCTTTCTTCTAAAATCTTCTTTCTTCAGCCCCAAAAAAGGCCAAATAAAAATCCATAATAACCGACGCAATAAAAAAAAAAAAAAAAAAACCCGAGCGCAAAAAAAATAATCCATCTTCACCCATGGAGGGCTCCGCGCAGACTGAGCTCCGCAGGGCGGGGGAAGGCTTATAAAGCCTTGCCCCGCCCTGCAATTAGGCTAAGAACACTCTGATTGGTGGGTTTAAGCCAATCAGAGTGCTCTTTGTCATTTTACAAGCGTGGGAAAGTTCTTTGGAATTTTCCCACGCTTGTAAAATGACACAGAGCAATGTGATTGGATGGCTTGAAATCCATCCAATCACAGTGCTCTTTGTCATTTTACAAGCGTGGGAAAATTCCAAAGAACTTTCCCACGCTTGTAAAATGACAAAGAGCACTGTGATTGGATGGCTTGAAATCCATCCAATCACAGTGCTCTTTGTCATTTTACAAGCATGGGAAAATTCCAAAGAACTTTCCCACGCTTGTAAAATGACACAGAGCACTGTGATTGGATGGCTTGAAATCCATCCAATCACAGTGCTCTTTGTCATTTTACAAGCGTGGGAAAATTCCAAAGAACTTTCCCACGCTTGTAAAATGACACAGAGCACTGTGATTGGATGGCTTGAAATCCATCCAATCACAGTGCTCTGTGTCATTTTACAAGCGTGGGAAAATTCCAAAGAACTTTCCCACGCTTGTAAAATGACAAAGAGCACTGTGATTGGATGGCTTGAAATCCATCCAATCACAGTGCTCTGTGTCATTTTACAAGCGTGGGAAAATTCCAAAGAACTTTCCCACGCTTGTAAAATGACAGAGCACTCTGATTGGCTTAAACCCACCAATCAGAGTGTTCTTAGCCTAATTGCAGGGCGGGGCAAGGCTTTATAAGCCTTCCCCCGCCCTGCGGAGCTCAGTCTGCGCGGAGCCCTCCATGGGTGAAGATGGATTATTTTTTTTTGCGCTCGGTTTTTTTTTTTTTTTTTTTTTTTAATTGCGTCGGTTATTATGGATTTTTATTTGGCCTTTTTTGGGGCTGAAGAAAGAAGATTTTAGAAGAAAGAAAACATCGAATGGTAAGTTGATTTTATCTCATTTTTTTACAGGTTTTTAGTTAATGGTCCCCCCTCATTATTTTTAGGGTGAGGGGGGTAGGTAGGGAGATATTTTTTTGGGGGGGGGGGGAGGGTTAACTAGGGTCCCCCCCCTTTGTATTTAGGGCCCCCACCCACCGCTCAGGGGTGGGGGCCGGGGGGGGACAATAGGTCCCCCCCCTTATTGATAATTTTAGGGCCCCCACCCGCCGCTCAGGGGTGGGGGCCGGGGGGGGGACAGTAGGTCCCCCCCCTTATTGATCATTTTAGGGCCCCCACCCGCCGCTCAGGGGTGGGGGCCGGGGGGACAGTAGGTCCCCCCCTTATTGATAATTGTAGGGCCCCCACCCGCCGCTCAGGGGTGGGGGCCGGGGGGGGACAGTAGGTCCCCCCCTCATTGATAATTTTAGGGCCCCCACCCGCCGCACAGGGGTGGGGGCCGGGGGGGGGGCAGTAGGTCCCCCCCCCTCATTGATAATTTTAGGGCCCCCACCCGCCGCACAGGGGTGGGGGCCGGGGGGGGACAGTAGGTCCCCCCCCTTATTGATAATTGTAGGGCCCCCACCCGCCGCTCAGGGGTGGGGGCCGGGGGGGGACAGTAGGTCCCCCCCTCATTGATAATTTTAGGGCCCCCACCCGCCGCACAGGGGTGGGGGCCGGGGGGGGGGACAGTAGGTCCCCCCCCTTATTGATCATTTTAGGGCCCCCACCCGCCGCTCAGGGGTGGGGGCCGGGGGGGGGGACAGTAGGTCCCCCCCTTATTGATCATTTTAGGGCCCCCACCCGCCGCACAGGGGTGGGGGCCGGGGGGGGACAGTAGGTCCCCCCCCCTTACTGATCATTTTAGGGCCCCCACCCGCCGCTCAGGGGTGGGGGCCGGGGGGGGACAGTAGGTCCCCCCCCTCATTGATAATTTAGGGCCCCCACCCGCCGCATAGGGCGGGTGGGGGCCCTAAATTATTATTGATAATTTTAGAACGCGAGCTGAGCTGTCAGTCAGACAGCTCAGCTCGCGAACGCGCATTCCGCGCACATGCGCGGTAAAGCGCTCAGGTTCTTCATAGGGCGGCATTCAATGCCGCTCTATGAAGAACGCGATTGGTGCAGCGCGAAGCCGTCCCATTGGGCCCCGCGATTTCGTCATTTTGACGAAAAAGGGGGCGCGGCCTAGCGGGGAGCTCAGCGCTGGAACGGAGGTAAGTTTTTAATATAAAAACACCGATTTTTTTTTTTTTAATGAATGAAAGTTCATATAAAAGCAAGAAGGAAGGCTGGGGGACCTGTCTTTCTTGCTTTTATATGGTGACTATAGAGTCCCTTTAAGGCACAATATGCACCTTATGAGATACCCTGGAGTGCCTTCTTTTACAAATGGTAGGCCTTTGTGGGTTTTTTTTGAACAGTCAAACTGTTATAATACCCCAAATGGAAGCATAGGCTCATTAAATCCGTCTCTCAAAATTCTACTGTGAATACTGAAAAGGACAGGTCTCCTATATGGCACTGTAACTTCACGAAATAGTGCCAAAGACATACAATGGGGGTACCGTTGTACACAGCAGAAGTAACTGAACACATAATAAAACTTTGTACAGGAATAGCACACACCAACTTTACAAAATACACATGAGAAGTTCTTTGTTATAAGTTTGTGTGCGAAAACCCCCCAAAAATAAAATTTTACTCCAATTTTTAGCAGAGGTTGGCGGTAAAATGGCTACGTAGAAAGTGTCAAAACAACCTTAGGCAAATAGCCTGTGGTGTCTACTTAATATAAATATATACTTTTGTGTGGCAATTTTGTTTTCTTTTATGGCTATTAGGCTTACAAGACAAACATCCCAAATTCTAAAATCGCTCCACATAAAAAGTTTATTTTACTCCTTGTGCTTTGTGACCCGTAACTACCAAAAAAAACTGAAAATCCCAGACACATTATATATTCTGTAATTCAGAACAACTAAATTAATTTATTTTTAATTACTTTCCTTAACCTGCACTAATTATGTACACATTATTATTGCAAAAACTGTAAAAAAAAAAAACACAAAAATCCTTTTCTTTTGCATATTTCTGTATTTTTTTATAATAAATAAGTATATATATATATATATATATATATATATATATATATATATATATATATATATATATATATATATATATATATATATATATATATGTTACATCAAATTAAAGCCCTTTCTGTCCTTTAAAAAACGGTATATAATATGTGTCGGTGCAATAAATTAGTAAAATGCAAATTGCAGTTGAACGCAAACAGCAAAAAATGCCTTTGTCATTAAGTGAAAGACAAGCTTCTGAAGCTCTGTCCTTAAGGGGTTAAAAATTTAGGTTTTGAAACCGCAATATCCTACTTGTACTAGCCCTATAACATGCAAAAAAAAAATAGCAAAAAGCATGTAAACACTGGGTATTTTTAAACCCAGGACAACATTTTTAATCTATTTAGCATTTTTTTTCCCATTCGCTTTTGTAGATGAGTAAAAGATTTTTCACATAAAAGTCAAAAAAACATGTATTTTTTTTAAATTTTTCCATCATATTTTTTCATTTTTTAAAAATTAAATTACATGAGATTATATAAATAATGGTATGTAAAGTAAGCCCCTTATGTCCTGAAAAAAACACAATATATAATTTGTATGGGAACAGTAAATGAGAGAGCGGAAAATTACAGCTAAACACAAACACCACATTTTAGGGCCCCCACCCGCCGCTCAGGGGTGGGGGCCGGGGGGACAGTAGGTCCCCCCCTTATTGATAATTGTAGGGCCCCCACCCGCCGCTCAGGGGTGGGGGCCGGGGGGGGGGCAGTAGGTCCCCCCCCCTCATTGATAATTTTAGGGCCCCCACCCGCCGCACAGGGGTGGGGGCCGGGGGGGGACAGTAGGTCCCCCCCCTTATTGATAATTGTAGGGCCCCCACCCGCCGCTCAGGGGTGGGGGCCGGGGGGGGACAGTAGGTCCCCCCCTCATTGATAATTTTAGGGCCCCCACCCGCCGCACAGGGGTGGGGGCCGGGGGGGGGGACAGTAGGTCCCCCCCTTATTGATCATTTTAGGGCCCCCACCCGCCGCTCAGGGGTGGGGGCCGGGGGGGGGGGACAGTAGGTCCCCCCCTTATTGATCATTTTAGGGCCCCCACCCGCCGCACAGGGGTGGGGGCCGGGGGGGGACAGTAGGTCCCCCCCCCTTACTGATCATTTTAGGGCCCCCACCCGCCGCTCAGGGGTGGGGGCCGGGGGGGGACAGTAGGTCCCCCCCCTCATTGATAATTTAGGGCCCCCACCCGCCGCATAGGGCGGGTGGGGGCCCTAAATTATTATTGATAATTTTAGAACGCGAGCTGAGCTGTCAGTCAGACAGCTCAGCTCGCGAACGCGCATTCCGCGCACATGCGCGGTAAAGCGCTCAGGTTCTTCATAGGGCGGCATTCAATGCCGCTCTATGAAGAACGCGATTGGTGCAGCGCGAAGCCGTCCCATTGGGCCCCGCGATTTCGTCATTTTGACGAAAAAGGGGGCGCGGCCTAGCGGGGAGCTCAGCGCTGGAACGGAGGTAAGTTTTTAATATAAAAACACCGATTTTTTTTTTTTTAATGAATGAAAGTTCATATAAAAGCAAGAAGGAAGGCTGGGGGACCTGTCTTTCTTGCTTTTATATGGTGACTATAGAGTCCCTTTAAGGCACAATATGCACCTTATGAGATACCCTGGAGTGCCTTCTTTTACAAATGGTAGGCCTTTGTGGGGTTTTTTTGAACAGTCAAACTGTTATAATACCCCAAATGGAAGCATAGGCTCATTAAATCCGTCTCTCAAAATTCTACTGTGAATACTGAAAAGGACAGGTCTCCTATATGGCACTGTAACTTCACGAAATAGTGCCAAAGACATACAATGGGGGTACCGTTGTACACAGCAGAAGTAACTGAACACATAATAAAACTTTGTACAGGAATAGCACACACCAACTTTACAAAATACACATGAGAAGTTCTTTGTTATAAGTTTGTGTGCGAAAACCCCCCAAAAATACAATTTTACTCCAATTTTTAGCAGAGGTTGGCGGTAAAATGGCTACGTAGAAAGTGTCAAAACAACCTTAGGCAAATAGCCTGTGGTGTCTACTTAATATAAATATATACTTTTGTGTGGCAATTTTGTTTTCTTTTATGGCTATTAGGCTTACAAGACAAACATCCCAAATTCTAAAATCGCTCCACATAAAAAGTTTATTTTACTCCTTGTGCTTTGTGACCCGTAACTACCAAAAAAAACTGAAAATCCCAGACACATTATATATTCTGTAATTCAGAACAACTAAATTAATTTATTTTTAATTACTTTCCTTAACCTGCACTAATTATGTACACATTATTATTGCAAAAACTGTAAAAAAAAAAAACACAAAAATCCTTTTCTTTTGCATATTTCTGTATTTTTTTATAATAAATAAGTATATATATATATATATATATATATATATATATATATATATATATATATATATGTTACATCAAATTAAAGCCCTTTCTGTCCTTTAAAAAACGGTATATAATATGTGTCGGTGCAATAAATTAGTAAAATGCAAATTGCAGTTGAACGCAAACAGCAAAAAATGCCTTTGTCATTAAGTGAAAGACAAGCTTCTGAAGCTCTGTCCTTAAGGGGTTAAAAATTTAGGTTTTGAAACCGCAATATCCTACTTGTACTAGCCCTATAACATGCAAAAAAAAAATAGCAAAAAGCATGTAAACACTGGGTATTTTTAAACCCAGGACAACATTTTTAATCTATTTAGCATTTTTTTTCCCATTCGCTTTTGTAGATGAGTAAAAGATTTTTCACATAAAAGTCAAAAAAACATGTATTTTTTTTAAATTTTTCCATCATATTTTTTCATTTTTTAAAAATTAAATTACATGAGATTATATAAATAATGGTATGTAAAGTAAGCCCCTTATGTCCTGAAAAAAACACAATATATAATTTGTATGGGAACAGTAAATGAGAGAGCGGAAAATTACAGCTAAACACAAACACCACAAAAGTGTAAAAAGATGCCTGGTCGCAAATGTACAACATCGCAAAAACAGTCCGGTCCTTAAGGGGTTAAATACAAAAGATTTTTTTAATTTTTTTTATTTGAGTAAATTGGTAAAATACATTTTTTGCCTACTTTAGCTTTCAACACAATTCACCAGATTAGGGCATAAGCCCCAATATACAAAATAGTTATACATGCGACCCTCAAATTATATCATAGGACAACCTTCGGCACTCCAGACGTTGGGGACCATATCTCCCTTTAATGCTCTTAGAGGAGCCTTCATGTTCGCAAAGCATCAAGAGAGATGTCCACAGCTGGATTGCCGCAGTTTGCCTTTCCCTGCTATAGCAGATGAAAATACACTCTTTAACCTGCTATTTTACAATAAAAATAAATGTCCAATTAAAACGCGAGTTAAATACCTGTATAAGCGTGTATCCAGGGCTACTTATATAGATCCAGATGTGCGTACCGTGGGATCCAAATTCCCACTCACCCAATATCTAGTATCACACATAGCCGTTACAACTCTACTTCCAAAACCTGGCACCAAATT
This sequence comes from Pelobates fuscus, assembly GCF_036172605.1. NCBI lineage: Eukaryota > Metazoa > Chordata > Amphibia > Anura > Pelobatidae > Pelobates > Pelobates fuscus. Next base: position 68,005,743 of record NC_086329.1, on the reverse strand, counting down.
CAAGCATTGGCGCGTTCTCCACCCCCCTCCCCGCGTACGTCATTTCCCCCTAATAAAGCCACATCCGTTCGACGTCATTCTTGAGCGCGTCTAGAAAAGAAAAAGCAATGTCAGTCCAATGACGTAGCTTGCTTTTTGGTGCTTCACAACGCCATCTTTGATATTGGCACAGTCGGCCCTGTGATTGGCAAATTGCAGCAACAACAACAGATTATTATTATTATTTTTTTTTTGGAGGACCAGAAAGCCCATCTGACACAGACGCTCTCCTTCTGAGTTTGTAGCCGTGTTTGATTGGTGTTGTGGCAAGATGTCCGCCCTGAGTAAAGATGGCGGAATCTTCACAAATTGTACAGGTCCAGAATCGATTGCAGGAAAGCACCCCTCTCTCTTTAAAGGAAGGGAAGAACTTGGTTGGAGGGAAGCTGGGTCCCGGAAGGATATGGCTTCCAGTTCTCTGACAACACTTAAACACGGTAGTATAGTTTACCTGGGGTAATTTCATGCTGTAATAGGATGTCGGTTGGATGTAGAGCTTACATTCTTCTTTTTAGCAGCCAGAGTGATTGTAGATTGCCAAGCAGCTCCTTGGCGGTGTGCAGCGAGTTAGTCCTTCAATCTCTTGTTTTTCTAGGTTTTAAATCAATCCGACCATTTGTTTCTCAAACAGTTTTATGGCACAGCAGCAGTAAAGGATCAGCTTGGGGGTGCATAGAGGAAGATTTATTTTTCGTATTAAAACCCGGTGTATTTGTGGGAAGACGTTTTGATGAGCAATTGCCATAGTAAAGCGTTCAGTGTCTTAACATTTACAGGTTTTTACATTAAATCGTAAACTATTAACTTGAATAAAAACTTGGGTCATTAAATATTTTATTTATTTTTTTTAAAGCCAGATTGGGGAAAAGCTTTAAGCTCACAATGTTTTCACTTTTGTTACCTTTCCCTACAAATTGAAATTCTCCTTGATTTCTTGACAGTACACACTTTAGCCAAAAACGATTTGAATATAACCATTTTTCACCTCGAAAACCATGATAGTTAATACATTGCTAAACACAAATACACACCAGTCGAGCCATAAGATGTTTTTCCCACAGAAATCTCACTTTAACAGTGCTCTCACTACTGTAAGGGATTCTGGGTATGCATATGCAAATGAGCTCAACAAACAACCACTTTTTTGCCTCCTAATTCCACTTTATACATGGATTCATTGGAGTAGATGTCTGCTGTATACAACAGCTTTAAGCACAACTCAGGAAGATGAGCAAAGCCAGTGAACAACTCCTGTATGTGGTTCTTTGTTGAGCTTATTTGTATACGCCTACCCAGAATCCCTTGCAGTAGTGAGAGCACTGTTAAAGTTTAGCAATGTATTAACTAGTTAATATATATGTGTGTGGTTTAAAAAAAAAAAATGTATCTTGTAATACTATTTTATTTTTTTTATTATTTTTTTTTTTTATTGGACTAACAGATTTGTTTTTTTTTTTTTTTAATGACAAAGTTTCGTGAGAACCTCCCTTTCTCAAGTCTGAAGCATTTCAATATTAATTAATTTTTACACTACATCTCTTAGTGACCTGGTTATTTTCTTAGATTTAAAAAGCTATCCATAAACACTTAGATTTATCTCTTCACAACTGATCTCTCCCTCCTTTTGTAATTGCCTTTATATTTTTTTTCTGTAATTAGATGTCTTACAATTTTTTTTTATATATCCTAATTTCTCCTCTTTTACACCATGCAGATATTCCACTTGTACCAAACTCCATGTAGGTTTAAATAAATAAAAACACAAAGCATCATAACCAAAACTATTTACTCAAAGCACTCCTTATTATCACCTGTTTATTTCCATGTTGGTAAAAAAATTTTGTACTGCTCCTTTGGATTCACTACCACATCCTATTAAACCTGCCTCTAGTTTTTTTAAGAAGTCACTGGAAATAATCTTTGTCATCTTGGGTGACTTTTCTTTTCTCATTGTAGTCTCTTAATCATCCCTCTATAACTAGTTTGTGTTTCCACACACCACTCTTCCAAGCTTAACTTGGAGAGGTTGCCCTTTCTGTCAACATCTCCTAGTTATTCCTCTTAATCAATCCCTTCTAGACTGTAAGCTCAAACAAGCTAATTTCATTGTCTGGTGCTGGAGCACAAAGCAATAAGAGAGAGCACCTTCTTATCTGTCCAACAGTGGGGGTTGCAACTATGACACTATATATAAAAGAGATGTGTGGTTTGTTTGTGTTTTTATTTTTATACAAAGTAAATGTGAGAAAGCAGGAACACTATGTATATACATTTATACTCTAGCACTTATAAAGGACTAACAAATGTTAGTGATCTGCAATATGCCAGCACATGAGCGAGAGAGGAGTGAATTGAGATGAGTACTTTGTTTAAACCCTCTTCAAGTGCTACAAGTAGAGAATTGAGAGAGATATTTCATTAATGCTAATATCTTTTTTTTTTTGTTTTGTTTGTAGATTTGACATGAAATAAATTTGGAATATTTTACGAAAATGCCACCGATAGAGTGGCTCCAGTTGCCACAAGAAGTCCTTCTACACATCTTTACATTCCTATCTCCGACTGAGAAGGCAAATGTGCGTGCAACGTGTACTTACTTGCGGACGCTGGTGGACCATCCATCTTTATGGAAAAACAGTATAATAGTTTTCAAAAGTATAGGAATTTATAATGCAAGATTCTGGGACACTCTTCAGAACCGTAAGATCTGTTCAGTTGAAGTGAGCAAGGTGACCCTAAAACAATTTAAAAAGATGTCCAGTTCACTCCCAGATATTACCAATGTTCGAATGGACTCCTGTTTGAAGGGGGAGATCCTGCAAGGACTGCAACCACTTTTAAATCTCAAGCAGTTACAATTGTCTGACTGCTCCAATGTGACAGACCATGATCTATTTACAGAAATTGTTTTTTTCCAACTTCTTACACATTTGTCATTATGCAGAGTGACTTTTTCAAGTGTTCTTCCACTAACCAGCATTGTTTTACTGCAAAACTTGTATTCCTTGTCACTCCATTCAAAAGAAGGCATTGTACCTGAAAGGGCTTTACAATATATTTTGTTTCGATTACCAAAACTCAGAGAGCTATCGCTTGCTATTGGAAATATGAATAAATGGAAGCTTTCTTTGTGCTTCAACATGCCTGATAACTTTGTTTCTGCTTTTGAAGGTGAGTTGGGACTTGCATGTGCAGGCTTATTTTCCTTTTCAATTAATGTCAGGGAACATGTGTTCGACCAGTTTTTATGCAAAGTATGAAATCTAGTGGTATTCCTACAATTTGCAACAAAGTTTGAAAGTTTTATGCTGAGGTCTTAAGCATCAGGGTTCTGCTGTCCTTGGGGGATATAATAGAAACATTGAAAGTGGCACTGTCATGGCCGAACCCAGTTTTTTTTTTTTGTTTTTTTTTGTTTTTTTTAAAACATCCCAACCCCCCCTAACAACTCCACTACATCGCCCCCCATATTACCTATTTTTTATTCTTTATTTTCTGCCCCGATCTATATTCATGGCGCCGCCATCTTTGTGGGAGTAGAGGAAGTCCCTATGGGACACGTCATCTGCCCACACTAGATAGCACTGAGATTCCCGCACATGCCCAGTTAAACACCTGGGCATGCGAACGGGAATTTCATCCATTCATTCGTCAGAAAGACGAATGAATAGCATTGTCAGACGAACAAACTAACACTGAATCTCAGTGTTCGTTTTGTTCGTTCAGTTTATAACAAGGAGGAAGCTACTGGCGGGCAGCTCCCTCCTTGTAATATGTATGAAGTTAGAAGCGTCAGGGAGCTTTGCTCCCCACCACTTCATAAGCCCCCCCCCCCCCCCCAAGTCCCTCCCCTCACTCTGTGGGGGTCAGTATGACCCCCATAATAGCATAAGGGAGATTCAAATCTCCCAAATGCCCCTACTCGCTATACTGCAAGGAGGGGCATGTCCACTAAACAGTGAGCAGCCTATGGCTGCTAACTGTGGGGGAAAAAAAAAAATCTGGCCACCACCCCTGCTCGGCGGGTGGGGGCCATAAATTACAATGGGGGGGCCTACTGTCCTCCCCCCTGGCCCCCACCCCTGCGTGGTGGGTGGGGGCCATAAATTACAATGGGGGGGACCTACTGTCCTCCCCGGCCCCCACTCCTGGGCGGCGGGTGGGGGCCCTAAGACAAATCTCCCCCCCATCAAAGGTGACTAGGGGTCCCCATGCCCCTAGTCACCAAGCCCCCCCCATTGTAGTTTATGGCCCCCACCCACCGCGCAGGTATGGGAGCCGGGGGGAGGACAGTAGGTCCGTCCCCGTCCTCCTGATTGTAAATTATGGCCAATAGGTTTTTTTTTTTTTTTCTTTTTTCAGTGAGCAGCCACTGGCTGCTCACTGTTTACTAGACATGCCCTTACTCACGGTATAGCAAGTAGGGGCATAATTTACTAAGTAATCTTTTGGAAGATAGCTCTCTAATACCGTGGGAATTAGGGAGTTATCTAACAAAGTGCCGGATTGAGTTCTAAAACAAACGAACATACTGTTCTCATTGAGTTAGTACGCAATTCGGCAGTTTCGTGTAAAATGACAGGAATCTTCACAGGAACACTGAGGAAAGGTAAGAATTGTGGGAAAATTGCTCTGTCCAGCGGAAATGAAACACACTTTGCTCCTCAAAGCTGGTCAAGCGGAGGAAACCTCCATAAGGCAAAGAGTCCCTTCTTTGTCTTATGATTTTAAAGAAGACAGGAAGAAAAGAATAACCGATCCTGAGAGAGGCGGAGAAGAGGAAGAGACTGATGAAAGGTAAGTTTGGCATGACCGTGCCGCTTTAAATACATAGAGAATAAACACAGTAAAAGAGGAGACTATATTTAAAAGAAGAAAAACTACCACAACAAGAGGACATAGTCTTAAATTAGAGGGACAAAGGTTTAAAAATAATATCAGGAAGTATTACTTTACTGAGAGGGTAGTGGATGCATGGAATAGCCCTCCAGCTGAAGTGGTAGATGTTAACACTGTGAGAGAGTTTAAGCATGCGTGGGATGGGCATAAGGCCAGGGACTAATGAAAGTATTTAGAAAATTAGGCAGAATAGATGGGCCGAATGGTTCTTATCTGCCGTCACATTCTATGTTTCTCTTAGTTGGGGGGGGGCGATCCTCTCCTAGCCATATTAAGGGCAACTACACACTTGACTCCACAGGGTTTCTCTGTCCTCAGTGCTGGTAGCAATGTTCTCTGCCTGTCCTTCGAAAAAAATGTTAGACTCTTAATGTTTTCGTGTCTTGGTTAGATGTGGTGAGGGGGCTGTGGCCCATTAGCTTGTGTTCTTGTTATAGGCTGTGGGACACATTCCAGTCTCCTGCATTCCACTCCTAGACCATCTCATGGAAGTGGTTTGGGTGCGGTGTCCCTGTCCCCTTAACCCTGCAGCTGAAAACATTGCAGTTTTAAAGAAACTACAATTTTTATTTTTCCATTACAGGGCTAATACATTGTAGCGGAGTAGCAGTATTAACATCAATATCGCAGCTGGTAGACTTAAATAATATCCAAGAGAAGCGTATATACCCCAATAACTGGACGATACACAGCTTTGGGAGTCAACTGTTTTTTATTGAGCCATAGCTGTCTTTTATAAAATTCCCCATGCAAGGGGTTTCCTTAATTACATTCCATGGGTTTTCCCCTGGTGGACCTTGGTGGGGACAGGAAACAAAGACACATTTCCCAGACTCCTTTTCTGTACTTGGAAGATAATTGTGTAAGGACAATTCTTTAATTAGATTATCTCCCAAGTACAGAAAATTAAACAATATTTTAAACCATCATAACTCCTATAATATTAGTCAGGACTCCACAAACACTTCACCGTATAGCAGGGATCTGAGCGTCCAATCGGTCAAAATACTGCTCAGATCCGTTCGGTAGAACAGGAATGTCATTCGAGTAAAGTTTAGACCGGTCAGGCACAAGGCGAAGCCCTGAAACCGTTCCATGTGGTTGTATGCTTTGACCAGTCTTCTTTCGGGAGTATTCACTATTAAACTATCGAATACAAATGTTTTTGAATTCGGGTAGTCGTGTGCCTGATGTTCATTAGTTACATTCAGTCGAATGCCGCTCTTTATAGATGAAAGGAAATGAACTTACGAACAGGATGGAAGTTCAGCGGTGTTCGTGCGGTTGAGTGTCCGATTATAGTTCCACACACTCGACAACCACACACCGCTGTAGATTTGTGAGCCAAGATGGCCGGTCATACGAACGGCGGCCACCTATCCGACCATTCTTGTCACGATTTGGGGAACCCAACACGCTAACACAGACACACACACAGAAAGTGTGCAGTACCGGACCTTAGAGTGGCCGGGCTAAGCACACACAGAATAGTCAGGAGACAAGCCGAGTAAGGGGAACCAGAAAACAGAATAACGAGAAACAAGCCGAGGTCAAAGGGTAGGAGAAAGTCACAAAGTCAGTATAACAAGCCAGAGAGTACGTAACCAGAAAGCACACGTTCAGTATCAATACTATAAAGCAAAGACCACAACAGGGCACTGAGAGACAGGAAAGGTAAGTATATATCCTTGTCTTAATTCTGATTGGATAACTTCCAATCAGAATTAACAAACACACGTGGGGGATATCTATACCCCCCCATTGTGATTGTTGCACTGTCGCTTTAACGCCGGGTCACGTGAGCGACCCCGGCGTACTGATATCCGTGCCGGCTCCCAGCGTGCAGCATTAGACATGCTGCCGCTGGGGGGAGGAGAAGAGGACGCGAGCGGCGTGTCAAGGGGAGAGGACGCCGCTCGCCGACCGGTAAGAGGAGGGGGGGCCGCGGGCAGCGACGGACCGAGGGTGAGTGCTGCGAGAGGATTGCAGCCTCCCCTCACCGCTGCCCGCGGAGCCCTGACAATTTTGAACCTTGTGGTTTTCTGGTGTAAAGATAGTCAATTGGAGGCACACGACTCCCTTGGGTGGTCTCCCCGTTCGGCGGTTCGTTCGACTGACTAGCAATATATCTATATTCTGTTTGGGAACCTCAATAAGGGGGGGAGCTTTTCTTGGTGTTTGCTGGTCTTTGCATTGCAGAAAGGTTGTGTTTTTCTATACTCTGGAAAAACTATGAAAACCTTTCCTCTTTATGGGGAAAATTTGCACGTTGCACAGTTTCCAATAACTCAGAGTGGAACGTGCACATCTCTTCCGACAGCAAAAGCACGTGCAAGTTATTTTTCTCTTTTAGTGCTGAATCACGATCTTTGTATAGCCTAACTGCTATGTACTTGCAGTGTTAAGACCACTACAAGCTGTATTAAGAAATTAAAGGAACACTAAAGTCACCTAAATTACTTTAGCTAAAAAAGCAGTTTTAGTGTATAGATCATTCCCCTGCAATTTCACTGCTCAATTCACTGTCATTTAGGAGTTAAATCACTTTGTTTCTGTTTATGCAGCCCTAGCCACACCTCCCCTGGCTATGATTGACAGAGCCTGCATGAAAAAAAAACTGGTTTCACTTTCAAACACATGTAATTTACCTTAAATAATTGTATCTCAATCTCTAAATTGAACTTTAATCACATACAGGAGGCTCTTGCAGGGTCTAGCAAGCTATTAATATAGCAGGGGATAAGAAAATCTTAATTAAACAGAACTTGCAATAAAGAAAGCCTAAATAGGGCTGTCTTTACAGGAAGTGTTTATGGAAGGCTGTGCAAGTCACATGCAGGGAGGTGTGACTAGGGTTCATAAACAAAGGGATTTAACTCCTAAATGGGAGAGGATTGAGCAGTGAGGCTGCAGAGGCATGTTCTATACACCAAAACTGCTTCATTAAGCTAAAGTTGTTCAGGTGACTATAGTGTCCCTTTAAGGTATTGTTTTTAGTTGAAGCACTAGTGAGACCTGTAAGTTATATACATACTGGGTATATGTGAAACTTTCAATCAGGCTATTATTGCTAAAGTCACAATTTAAAATGTTATATAGTGTGTATGTATGTAATGTATGATCTCTCTCTCTCTCTATATATATATATATATATATATATATATATATATATATATATATATATATATATATATATATGTGTATGTATATATATATATATATATATATATATATATATATATATATATATATAAAATTATTTTTAATTTTTTCCAACATATTTTGCAGTACTGTATTTTAGGTAAACAAAGACAAACAATTGATATATCCTTCTGTTAACAAACTGCAACACTCAATTTCCTCTCTCTGATCACCACCTCTTATAGTTTGCTCTCGAGTACCCCCTCACCCAACAACCTCAGCCTAACCCCTCTCAACTCGGGACGAATCTTAATTCTATTGACCTCCAGCAGCTGTTAGCTGATGTTGATTCACAACTGTTATCCATCCTTTCCCTCACTGGCCATCTCCACATATAACACTACCCTCACCTCTGCAGCCCCAGAACACTGCAGAGCCCCACTCCAAACATGCACCTTGAGGAGGGCGCGGCCCCAACCGTGGCATACTAAATGAACACGCTACCTGCCAAGATGATACCGTTGTGTTTAATGCTCCTGGAGGAAGTCTCGCACCCAGTTAGACTTTCTCCATCATAGATTCATATTGCGTTCATACAGCACAGCCATTGCCCTCGTCAAACAGTCCTACATTTCCTCTCTCATAAGTTCATGCTCCCGCAATCCCAGGCATCTCTTTGACACTTTTAATTCTCTTCTTCGCCCTGTTGTGGCCACCCCCCAAACTAACCTTACAGCCGATAGCATTGCATGATACTTTACCGACAAGATTGAACAGCTTAGGAAATAATTCTCTCCGACCCTGCCTTTCTCTTTCTCAACCACACGTAGATTATGCCTTTCCTACCCTTCAGACTTTCTCCCCGGCTACTGAACAAGAGGTGGCTGCGCTTCTCCTTTCCTCTCGCCCCACCGCTTGCCCATTCGATCCTATCCCATCTCATCATATCAGATCTCTCTCCACTTGTCTTGCTCCTTCCTTAACACACATCTTCAACTGCTCTCTCTCTTCTGGCGTTGTCCCTGCTAACCTTAAACATGCCACTGTAGTATCTATCCTGGTAAAAAAAAATCTCCTTACCTGTCCTCCCCCTCTATCGTCCCATATCCCTGCTCCCTTTCTCCTCAAAACTTCTGGAAAGACTTGTCTTTACCCGTATATCTCACTTGCTTGATTCCAACTCTCTCCTTGACCCTCTTCAATCTGGCTTCCGCCCTCTCCACTCTACTGAGACTGATTTTATCAAAGTTACTAACAACCTAACTCCGCTAAATCCAAAGGCCACTACTCCATACTAATTCCTCTTGACCTCTCTGCTGCCTTTGACACAGTTGCTCAGGCTCTCCTTCAAACTCTTCAATCACTGGGTCTCTGTGACTCTCTCTCCTCTTGTGTTTTTCCTCTTATCTCTTCCAACACTCATTCAGTGTCTCCATTCATTCGTCCTGTCTCGGTTGGAGTTCCCCAAGGTTCTGTCCTCGGTCCCCTTCTATTTTCTCTTTATACTGCCTTTCTCTGCAAACTTATTGCCTCTTTTGGATTCCACTACCACCTGTACACTGATGACTCTCAGATATATCTCTCCTCCCTGGATCTCTCCCCTGCCGTCCTGCAAATAAATTGACCACATAGTGACCAGCATAGAATATCACATATAAATAAAAAAACATACATAAAATAACAGTACCCGTCACCCTATTCAGAGCAGGAGAATTTCTAGACAAAAAAAAAATTGATAATACATGAGACTGCAACCATATTGATGACTCTATGATCATATTCAAAAAAATTTTAATATTTAATTATAGTGAATTTCTGTACTATTTTATGTTAATAAGTATGTCCAATATTAGTTTAATAAGGAGAATATTGTCCAAATAATCCCTTATATTTTTTTAACCATTCATAATACCAGTCTTTGTTTTTTAGAAATAAAGATCGTATTAATAATCAGCTCATATTCCATCAAAATTTGAAACATAATTTGAGCAATAAACGTTTATGGAACGGCTTTGATGATTTCCAGTGTCTCGCAATAATAATTTTAACAGCAACTAAACAATGAGTGGCAAAACAAATATCTTTTTGTGATTTAAGTTTCCAATTGATATGCAGAAGAGCAGAGACCGCATTTTCCGTAATTCTATCGGCAGTCATAGTCGTGAAAATATTAAAAGCCCATGACCATAAGGGTCTAACAGGACATGACCACCAAATATGAATATATGTACCTGGATGACTACCACATCTCCAGCAAGTAGGGTTATAGGAATCATACATTCTAGCTAATCTAGTCGGAGTATAATGCCATCTATAAAGGACCTTAAAGTGGCATTCAGACAAATTCAAACAATGAATATGTTTGGCATTCCTCTTTAAGTCGTTTAAACAATCATCTAGAGGAATCTCAAGTTACAATACCTGTTCCCAAGTCTTAATTAATTTATAGGGAGATTTCGACAATATGAATCTAATGAAAAATTAGCAGCATCAAGATCTGACCCTTGGATTTTGGTTCTAGTTTGACTACTAACTTCTTGAAACTGAATTCCTTGGGTTGGGAGGCATTGGGCATCTGATGTACATCCAAGCTATCCCTATTGGAGATTGTCTCCATTTTACTCTGGTGCACTTATAAAATAACTGTTTAGTAGATATATTTCTTATGAATGCATGTATTAATTGGTGGTATATCTTTAAAGTGTTTGAAAAATTTTCCGTTCTCATAAATTGCAGCCTTTGCAAGCCTTCTCCTTTTTTCCTAGAAGAGACTCAGTCTCTTCATGGGGAAAATAACCTATGCCTCTAAACTGGTGCACGTCTGCTCTGAGGTCTGAGGAGCTGGTCGGAGGTCTATGTGGGGAGAGGAGGCAGTCATGCTCAATGAGAGAGAGTCTACCACTCCCATTGACTCAGGGGCGCCAACGTAAGAAGAATGCATACCTCCATGGCTGTGTTCCCTAGTTAATTTATCGTTTAAGTTCTGATTTCTTATATAAATCTGTCTTCTTATAAACTGGGGTTAATCTAGGATATTCTGCAGTTTGTAAACCCTTCTAATGAATGTAAGCTGTTATTAATAAAAAATGGTAGTTCCTTCCTTGAAGGAATATATTTATTTTCAGCATATTTTTTTTTCATTTTTTTTATTGTTCTCTTCAATATTTTAAGATAAACCCTGTATTCCAAGGCTTCAACTCCACAAGCTTGAGCTGATTAATTGTGGCTGTGCGGGCCTCTCAACCAACGCTCTCAACCAGTTATCTACACTCAAAAGTGTGTGTTTGAGGCACTTCAAATATCTGCAGCACGAAGACTTCATAGAAACCATACTCTTGAAGTTACCAAACCTAACAGAGCTGAAACTTGAATGTAAGTCTTCATCATAATCCGATTTAATTTGAAAGGCCTTTTTCAAATATGGGGCTTGCCCATTTTAGATTTTTTTTTTTTTTTTTCATCTGGTTTGCTGGGACTAACCTGTCTTTGAGCAGCCCAGAAAAGAGAATTTAATTCCTGTGATGATATACGATTTGCAAAAGGTGCAAGGTATTCAAAATGTTCTAGTTGAGTTGTTTGGTGTAGCCCACTTTATTTCTTCATCCCCTGATCTTGGCCTGTCTGACTTTGAATCCAGAAATTATAGAGTAGTCTGTATAACAAGCCAATCCTGTGAAGCCAGGAATCTAGAATAACTAATTGGTCGTCATGCAACTCAATAGTTTTTAGCTCTCTATGGTAGACTCTAAAACAGTCTCTTAACATGTAGGCCCAGAAGCTCACTGAAAGACTATTAACAAATCAGGAGATAAGAAATTTGAAACTAAACAGGCTGTGTGAAAAAGGATATTTAAATATTCGTACTCCTTTACAGGAGGTGTTTATGGAAGTTGTGTGACTAGAACTGCATAAACACAAAGTTTAACATTTACACTTGTGTTCTGGGTTTAAACACCTTTCTCCTTTCATATGTTTAGGGAAGTGTAGCATTGTTATGCTACATACTTGTGGCGGAACCACCGCTTGTTGGGGTGTGTTTTTTCTTTGTATGTTATACCCCACTCACTGTTCGATAACGCTCCTATGAAAGTAACTCCTTCGTCTTCCGAACGGGGACCCCAATATTCCCTTTAGAACATGAGTTAGAACGTTAAAAATTTGTACTCTCAACATACATGTAAACCGCAAGGGAAGCAATTAATGAGCGCTCCCCTGGGTGGCCGCCATTTTGTATAGACTAACACCAGCCAGGGAGAGCGTTCGTGGATTGCTTTCCCACTCATTCGTCTCCTAAATGAGGACTTCCCCATTAGAACGATGCCATCAATTATTTAGAACGTTCGCACTCGCAACACAAGTGTAAAACCGCAACGTTCACACTGGCAACTTAATTGTGAAGCAACAAGGGAAGTAATTGAGTGCTCCCCTGGATGGCCGCCATTTCGTATAGACGAGCGCCAACAAAGGGGAGCGTTCGTACCCCGAAAGGAGATGCTTCCCTTGCAGGTTTCCGCACAGGAATCTAACGAACGGATACAATATTTAGGTCTTGTAAACACGCTGTTCCCAACCTGTGGTACGCATAACCCCCAGGGGTACTAACTAGTTTTCCCAGGGGTACAGTTGCACCGGGGCTGAGGGGGCTCATTCGGTGGCCCATGTACTTAGAACATGTGTCCCCAGGGACCTGATTATGCACTGCGGCGCGACCAGGCCCCTGTAATATCACAGCGCAGGGAGGAAGATGGAGCCTGTCCCTTCCTCCCAAATAGGAGACCGAACTGGAGGGAGAGTAGGCGGGGGGGTTGGGGGCAGACCGAGAGAACAAGCCCCTAACTCCTCCCAACAGCCCGCCCAGCATTAGACACCCTCCTGCACCAAAAAGGTAGGAAACTTGTGGGTGGCTAAAATTTTGACCTTTTTTATGGGTGTCTGTGTATTTGTAAGTGTGTCTTGGCGGATGTCTGTGTATCTGCATATATGTCAGTGTTTTGTATCTGTGTCTGTGCATCTGTATGTGTGGCAGTGTTTGTATTTGCCTGTGTCTGCATCTGGATGTGTATATGATCCTGCACTCCATATACAAACCTATTCCATGCCCGGTGCCTGTCAGAAATGTAGTAGCAATTAATCAGATGGTACTCCTTGGACTTATTAAAATTTTCTTAAATTATTACTTTTATTGCTCAAAAAATAAAAATTAGGGTGTCCGTTTTCCAAATCGAAGTTTCAGCAGGACAGAGTACAGTAAAATACACACAACTTATACATTCAAAAAACATTCAAGTACTCTCCTCCACCCCTGTTGTTGTAAGCACGAGTTGCTTAGAGATTGCCCAGGCTTGTGTGCGCGCAACTGGTGCCCGTTGTAAGCATATTAATACATAACTGCCGACTCTGTGACGTCCCCTTGGATCATTGCAATAACAACCCAAATAAAATAACAACAGTGCTACTGGGCTTATAGCCTGATTGTAGCATAATTTGTGGAAGCATAGTTAGCACACATTTACATTATATCACTGGCTTGGACCCTCTCTCTCCTAATGTCTAGTTTACTAGAACGGCAGACAACCATCACTGTGGCTCGATCTAGTTGCACACCATCTCCCTGACACTAGAGCTCAAAGCATGCTGCATATACAAGTAGTACAAGTAGTGACAAATCTCGTCTCCAAGGAGCTGGTGTGACGGATCGCCTGGCACCCCAACTGGGTGCCTCCGCCAATCGATGCTTGGACATCATCAGCACCGTAGCCCCCCTTAACCGCCGCAGCTTGGCTGGGTCTAGCCGTCCCTTCCCACCGTGGACCAAACTCCTGGATCCAGCTCTCCTCCAAGAGTATAGCTGTGGTTAAGAGTAAGAGCTAGTGGTTATAGTCTGTATAGCTGTTCCCTACAATCCCGAGACGAGGCTGCGTGTTGAGGGTGAAGAGGAACTAATTTTAATGGTGCCACACTTTGCCTTATATGACAATCCCCATGCAAGGGGTACGCCCACATGGACCTTGTGGGGAACTGAGTTACAATATTCACAAAAAGGACAGTAGTTCAATGCACGACACTCCCACACATGGCATACAATCTCTCCCTTCTCCTGGGAGATAATGGAGTCAGATACTGTATTTAACCCAATTATCTCCAGGCAGAAAAAACACACATTTTTATAAAGTCACAAAAGTACCCAAAAACACAATATCCCCACAAATGTTATATCCCCTGATGGCCCTGATCTGGGTGACCAACATATCCAAAAATCACCCAGATCAGTTTAGGGGTTCAGGAATTTTATGAAAGTAATTTATTTAACTGACCGCAGGCATGGTCCCATGCCCAAAAGCTGTCGGTCTAGTTCGGTAGGTTAAAAACGAACAAACTAACGAACAGAGTCAATACCCTGGAGCTTGTTCCCTTCCTCCAGATGAATGATCCCACCGAACAGTGCCCTTCAAAGTTGAATAGAACCGAACACGGGCGATGATGGAAGTCCAGTGGTGTTCGGGAGTTTCTGTATCCGATTTTAGTTCCAGGAGATTCCTCCCCAAACACCGCTGCCTGCGTTCTTGCAAACAAGATGTCCGCCACCTCGTGGTTGTCCATAGGAATTGCGGCCACCCAGATGAACAATTAGAACACTGCGATGAGAAACGTTCCAAGTTGTTAATGAGTGTTAACAAGCTCCAGGGTGATCTCTAGTTCATGCGCTTGTTCGGTAAACGAACCATATAGTCCCAATTGCCCAAACAGAGCCTGTTTGAAGTATTTTAACCAGGTCTATTGCAGGGACCATAGTCACAGAGTAGGAGGCTGGCAAACAGGCTCCTCCAAAAGCCAGTGGAGCGGCTACTTTGGCCACAGCTGGTTACAGTAGTGTGGACATAAGGGGAAGGAGGTAGAACATAAGTCTGTACACATATATATGTAGTAGCATTGACAAATAGGGTATGGATGTTACATGAAAAGTGCATCATGTAACATATAGACCTAAAAGATGTATGGGGAATCCGCGTAGAAAATTTTTGATTTGGTCTCTTACACAATTTAATTGTTTCATGCTGAGGGGATACTGAGGAATCCTGGGCAGTTTAGCTCCAGGTCTGAGCTTAATGACCACTGGGTCTGCTTGTTTTATCAGGCCCACTGGACCACCTTTTATAGCCAAAACATTGGGGTCAATTAGGTCAGGCGGAATATCCTGCTCAGGAAGAATGTGCACTGCCATTAGGGGGAATCAGACTCTCCAATGTGTTGTGGTCTTCTGATCCCACTAATGTGACAACCGATCCATCCTCTGTATATTGGATGTTCACCTTGAGTTTCTTCAGTGCAACTCTTCCCAGCATATTGCAGGGGACAGTGTCACTGAGGACAAAGGAGATGGAGGTTGTAACTGGACCTATAGTCTCTCTCCGCATGATAGTTTTACCTGCTTGTCCTATAGCATGAATTTGTCCAGACATTTTCAAATTTGGGGCTTCTGATATTTTGAGAACACTGCGGGCTGCTCCAGTGTCCACCAGTGATTTTCACAGTGAGAAGCGCAGAAGCGCCTCTAGTGGCAGTCAATGAGACAGACACTAGAGGCTGGATTAACCCAGCAATGTAAACATAGCAGTTTCTCTGAAACTGCTATGTTTACAGCTGCAGGGTTAATTCTAGATGGACCTGGCACCCAGACCACTTCATTGAGCTGAAGTTGTCTGTGTGCCTATAGTGGTTCTTTACGCACAGGGCAAGATATGGGCAGTTAATATTTTCTTTAACACTTGTCACTATTAGTTTTTTTTCTTTTTTTCACCAATGTTTGTGGTGAGGGGAGGATTGCATTTTTACATATACCATATATACTCGAGTATAAAACGAGTTTTTCAGCACATTTTTTGTGCTGAAAAACCCCCACTCGTCTTATACTCGAGTGAGTGTCTGTATTATGGCAACTTACATTGTTGGGGGCTGGCAGAGAGCTGACCGGACCGGAAGAGACAGAAGGGAGCTGACAGGAGCTGCAGGAAAGGTAGCCCCCTCCTACACAGCCCATCCACTGGACCACCAGGGAATGAGAGCCCCC
Source organism: Pelobates fuscus (assembly GCF_036172605.1). NCBI lineage: Eukaryota > Metazoa > Chordata > Amphibia > Anura > Pelobatidae > Pelobates > Pelobates fuscus. Next base: position 67,989,596 of record NC_086329.1, on the reverse strand, counting down.
CTCCCTGGCCAGCTAACAAGCAGGGAGGGGGGACGAAAAAAATAACAAACATTTAAATAATATAAAAAATAAATATTATAATAATAATATATATATTTTTTAAATAATATAAAAAAAAAATGCCCACCCCCCACCAAGGCCTTGCATCACACACACACACACACACACTCACACACTGCACTCTTACACACACACACACACACACTGTAAATAAATATTAAATTAATGGAATTTATGGGGATCTAATTTTATTTAGAAATTTACCAGTAGCTGCTGCATTTCCCACCCCAGTCTTATACTCGAGTCAGTAAGTTTTCCCAGTTTTTGGGGGTAAAATTAGGAGTCCCTCAATTGGCAGGGAAGGGGTTATTTTTTTTTTTTTAATTTAAAATGGGTAAAGGGGGGTGGGATTTTAAACTAACTTTATTTTTTTTAACAGGGAGAAGATCAGCAGTGATCCCTCTCCCTGCACTGCACACTGGACCCGGAAGAGAAGGGAGGCGGATCAGAAGTCCCTGCAGTACATGTGCTCGCTCTGACAGCCTATCAGAGCGATCACTGCTGCAGGAACAGCGTGATCCGATGCTCCCTGTCTGCCTCGAATAACCAGGCAGACCGGAGGAGCGTTAACTTGGCGATCTGGGGTTAACTTTACCGCATGATGGACCGGGTCCATCATCCGACAGTAAGGGGTAAATGGCGAGAAAAACTGTATATAATATGTGTGGGTACAGTAAATGAGTGAAAGGAAAATTACCGCTACACACGAACAACGCAGAAATTTAAGAAGAGCACTGGTTTTTAACGGTAAGTAAATTGAAAAATGGTCTGGTCACTAAGGGGTTAAAGGAATCACTGTATAAAAGTACCATAGTATAAAAACACCACAGTAAAAATAGCAAAAAACAAATGAAGAGAAAAAACATACATGTCCATAAGTAAAGGTAGCAAAATGCTCACATAAGGGCTGTTGGACGGGAAAAAGACTGAGGAATGGAGCCTCCTTTTAAAGTTTTTGGTGGTTGTGTGTGTAAATATGTGGGGTAGGAATCTGTGGATTTTTTTTTTTTTTTTTTAAATAAAAATAATTTTATATCATTATTACATTAAAAAAAAAAAAAAATGATAATTTTTTCCCCCCCACGCCCCCTCCCTGGCCACAGGTACATAGGGCATTACACTCCCTGGTGGGGAGTAAGGGGTGTAGTGTGTGTATGTGGGGCATTGTTTGTGTGAGGAGTGCAGTGCGTGTATGGGGGGATACCCTGAATACCCTGCAGCTTAGGCTAGAGTTCACTTTCGCGAGAGCTGTGGTAACCGCAGCACCGCTCCAAGCTCGTGAGAGGAACCCAACGGAGCTGCAGGTAAAAGCTCCCTCCCCTACCGACTTTCAGCAGAGCGCCTGCGGGCCGCAGAGGGAATCACAGATCTCCCCTCGCCCCCACTGTCTGCATTATCGGCAATATCGGTATCTTTATAGGCCGATACTGATATTGCTGAAAATGCAGAATATCGGCCGATAATATCTTCCAGACCGATAATCAGTCGATCCCTAATGTAGTGCATACCTATGTAATTCATAAGATTTTGGTGATGTCACGTATTCCTAGTTATGAACAGACCAAGCTGTCTAATCCGTAACCATTTCAATAATTCTATTTGAATTGGATACTAGGAACCATAGCTAATTTGTTTAAACTGAGTGGTTAGCTCTTTTCATTTTCTTTGTTTATAAGCTGATCAATAGGCTTACTTTGCTCTTGTTCACCAATATCTCTTTTAAGTCTGTTACATGCTGTTATGGTCAACACTTTTCATGTAACATCCATACCCTATTTGGCCATGCTACTACACACATTTGTGTATAGCGTTAAGTTCTACCCCCTTCCCTTTATATTCATCCTGTTGCAGGGCTTGATAAATCCCAGGTCGCCATTGCGACCAGGAATTTTGTCCTGGCAACTTGGATTTGTGAGGCCTTTCCCCCACCGAGAACGACTGGCTGCACATAGTGTAGGCGAGTGAGCTTGTGATCTTCCTGCTCTGCTTCCTTGTGTGAGGCTGGGGTTTAAATATGACGTCACTCCGGCTCCACTAAGCTGTGCGTGAGGGCGCAGAGCAGGAAGATCACAGCTCCCTTTTAGGGATCGACCGATTGTCGGTTTTACTAATATTACCCGCCGATATTCAGAACAGGAGCGCCGGGCTCATTACAAGCCTGGCGGTCCTGGGGGGCCCGCAGGAAGCTGTTACTTACCTCCCAGCAGCTCCTCCAGCTCCCCAGTGTAAATCTCGCGAGTCCCATGTTTGCATATTTTACATATCAGGACATAACAAACATTTTGCTAATATGATGGATATTGATTATGGAAATGGGCTGCCTAGGGGTACACAAGGGATGAAGGTAGTGAATCACTGTTGTAAATTGACTTATTTATTTTTTCAATTGCTTGTATGATCTTGTATGATTCTATTACTGATACTGATTAACATGTTTTCTGTTCACCAGGGGCTGCACCCTTTGAACCTTTAATGTGCCCAATATCATCTAAACTAGAAAACCTCAGTGTTGTGGGCACGCAAATCTCCAATGCTGCTCTAGCGTGGTTCTCAAAAAGTGCCAGTGGACTAAAGTGTTTGAATTTAAATTTTTCGTATGGATATGATGAAGATGTTGTGAAAAAGTTCCCTTGTTTGTTTCCACAGCTGCAAAAACTCTACCTCAGGTATGCTTCATATCAATTGATGTATATAATTTATACAGTACAATCAGGCCATTCATTTTTCAGATTTTTGTGTTGCTGTGTTGTGCTGCAATTGTTTTAAAATTCTTTTTTTCCTTCATCAACACTCAGTACTTCATAATGACAGTGCAAAAAATCATGAACAGTAAAAACTGAAATATCACATTTATACAAGTATTTCAGACCCTTAAAGGGACATGCATCACTAGAATAAATATATATTCTGTGCTTGACATCTCAAACAACCTGCATCTGACACCAGAAGCTATCCTTGCCTTCAGGAAAATAACCTCTAACAGAATTGGTTTAATTCTTGAGAGACCAATTGAAAGTGTAAAGTACTGCTGTTGGTGAAATCTTTCTAATTTTCTAATTTTTTTTTTTTTTTTTATCTTTTTTATCTAGCAAGGCACTTGAGCTTTAGTAATACACATTTTTATTCCTAATGCTATAGTGTTCCTTTTAAACCAGTAAGGCTAGAAATTGGAGAGATAAGTCTAACATGAGGGTAGACCCCTCTGAAATGTGCTTTCTAAGCACCAAAACTAGTACATAGTTTGATTTTTAAAAATCACCGGAACTCATATTTAGTGTCATTAGGCATTTAATGTTTCTCATGGTAAAGTATTCTAATGTAACAAAGTGGTGTGTGTCTTTTCCACTCTTTCTGGAGCAACAGATGGAGGAATATATATTAAAAGACACTATAGTCACCAGATCAACTACAGACTTTTGTAGTTGTTCTGGTGAGTATAGCCTGTCCATGTTTTTTATGTAAACACTGCCTCTTCAGAGAAAAGCCAGTGTTTACATTACTGCCTTGGGACACCTCCAGTAGCCACTCCTCAGACTGCCACTGGAGGTGCTTCCTGGGTCAGTGCCTCACAGTGTGCAGCACTGACGTTCAAAGTCTCCACAAGAAGATGCTGATTGACCAGGGTGGCGTTTGACACCTAGAGGTGTGTGTGTATGGAATTTGATTCTAAATGTGTTTTTATATTCTATTGATATATTATAACAATACAGTAAGTATGAAATTTTAATTTTTTTCTAACTGACAGCCAAGGCAGTTCCCCTGCAACCATCTCTGTAAATGCCTGTTGTGGCCATGTGATCATTCTTTGAGAGAGATAACATAGCCCGCGCGGCAGTCCCTAAGAAGTTGATGCAAGTTGAGGCAAGTCCACCAGAGCTCCAGGGGCTGAAAGCAGTTACAGCGTTCCATGCTGCCACAGCGGTTTTAAAGCACATTATAAGGCAGGTGGCATGGAACGCGGTAATGACGTTAAAGGGTTAACTTTTGCCTATGTTCATGCCTTTAAATACCCCATCCCTCCCAAAAATACTTAATTTGCAAGTCTAAAAGCATATTTAGGCAGGCAGTGAAAATGAATACCCATCGTTTGTCATACTGACATTGTTCTGAATTAAGTAAGTACTCTGTATACTCAAGATAAATTGTCTGTTGTGCAGGGTAGACATGGGCAAATTTGTTGTGAGTTATTTTGTTAAAAGCTTTTAGCTATCTGTAATTTAATAGTTATTCTATTTTAATATGAAACTACCTCAACCTGGAGTATTTTGTTTGTATCTATAGATTTTACTTAATTTTTTTTTTTTATTTTTTTTTACACTGCCAGTAATACCAGGTTAACTGAAGAATCCTTGCTTGTGTTGGCCAACCTTTACTCTCTGCAAGTGCTTGACATCTCAAACAACCTGCATCTGACACCAGAAGCTATCCTCGCCTTCAGGAAAATAACCTCTAACAGAATTGGCTTAATTCTTGAGAGACCAATTGAAAGTGTAAAGTACTGCTGTTGGTGAAATGGGCGGAGTCGAATATGGGATTTGCTTTATTTCTTCATCCACTCTACTGAACAGCTGACCAATGCTGCACTGCACTTTCCACTGCTGCCCATAAGCACATTATTAATTGGGAAATCTATTTTATAGAGTTCATGTGTTTTTGTTATTTATTTTGTAAAAATGTAAATGAACAAATTTTGCTGCTCTTAACCCCTTTCCAACAGGGTTATTAACAAATGTGTAAGTTGTGAATTCCAAATTGTAGACCAAAGTAGCTGCATTCAAATATGGCTCACTGCATTTTTCCACTTCCGTTATTGCGCCTGTTTAAAACTTTATTTTGAATTCCTTTTAATTTACTATTTAGTGACTGCCTTTGTTTGAAAATAGGGTTAAAAGTATATCTTATATAACTTTTCTTCCTCCTCTATAGAATATTCATAACTGTTTCCATATATACCCAGAACCATATTAATGTATATGTTTGGGCAGAACTTGGGGGGAACCATTTAGGTTAATGCACCTATAACCAATGATTCTTCCTATCCTGCTCTCTGTTCCCTGGTAGAGGCATACATCAATTATTCTCAAATTCCAAATTGTCCCTTCAGATGAGAGACTTCTGTGCCATTTGCCACAGACTGCAATAATAGCTGAATAAATGAATTCACCTGGTTTCTAATGGCATTGTAAATGCATTGTTCAGGCACACTGGGTGGATCTTTAGCGAAGGGCCAGCATATACAGCAAAGCAGTGATCTCGTGAAGAGAACCTTGTTTTGTGTGTCTGTGTTTCCATGTGAACTGCTGCTTAGAACACAATTGCTCTTCAATGAAGCAAATACTTTTTTGCAATATATTCCAACGGTTTGTCATATTAGCTGAAGTATGCTGTAGGATACATGGTTTATTATGAATGGAGTAAAATCAAGTTGAACGCTTGTTAACAGACTGAATTAGTCACGGACCAAAAATAGTCCATCAGAATACAGTCCTGTTGAATATTGTCAAATGGCACATGGCCAGCGTGGGAATGATCATTTCCACCTGCTCCTATAAGCAATGGTAGACTGAAGGAAGGGGATAGAGTGGATCCTTACACTATTGTTTTGTGGCATGTAAGTAAATATCTTGGAGTGCAGCTTTTAGCCTTGTGGTCTTTAAAGGGGTAATATAGGCATCAAAACAACTTTAGCATATTGAATCAGTTTTAGTGTATAGATCATGCCTTTGCAGTCTCACTGTTAAATACTCTGACATTTTGGAGTTAAATCACGTTTACTTATATACAGCCTAACCAAACCTCCTCTAGTTATGACTGACACAACCTGCTTTACAAAAATGGTTTAATGCTCAATAAGATGCTAACTAGCTTTTGAAGTGTGTATCTTCTGCTCTGAAAATCAAACTTTAATCACACACAGAGGGCTGTGGCAGGGTATAGAAGATTATCTATTAACAGGGCAGGGTATACGATTCTAAAGTAAACAGAATGTGTAATAAATGAAGTGTAAACATTAGATGACTCTTTACAGAAAGTGTTCAGGAAGGCTGTGCAAGTCGCATGCAGGGAGGTGTGACTATGGCTGTATAAACAAAGGGATTTAACTCCTAAATGGCAGCTAATCGAGCAGTGAGACTGCAGTGGAATGCTCTATACACCAAAACTGCTTAATTGAGCTAAATTTGTTTTGGTGCCTATAGCGTCACTTTTAACTTTATTTCATTGCCTAAAACCTTAACCTATTGTTTAACTGCTCCCTAACTGAAGTGTAGATAGAAAGTGTGTGCCTGAAACTGTAAGGTAACATGAATTCATTCTGTTTCTCCAATTTCTTGATGGAGCATAACAGAATATAAAAACATTCAACCTATGCAAGCAATGGCTGCCTAGCCTGTAGCACATTTCCAACAGAATAGATTTTATATGTAACCTGTTTCTGTTACACTCTACTCTCTTCTCAAAATATTAGTCCAGAGTTTAGGCTGCTTGCTGAAAATGAACTATGGCTTGTCAATACATGTTGCACAATTAGGTGGTAAACTTTAGAGTATAGATCAGTGGGTGTAGGTATTAAAGTGTGAATACTCAGGAATAAAAGAAAATTACTTTTAGTCCACAAGAGCTAAAAAAGGAAGGGGAAAAGGGGGGGAGAAGGAATATCTCAAAGTCAACTATACTTTTCAAATATGTTTTCCACAAACCTGAAGTCCACTTTCAGTTCCTGATAACTCCTGCTTCAGTATTTAACCCTGTAACAGTACTGTTATCCAACTGGTGCAGACTAGTCTGCATTGCAGGGTTTAAGCTGGGTTTGTGCAAAAATTAGTTTTGGCTGGTTCATCCAAAACAAAATGCTTTTAATTCACACCTGGGCGAATCAATTTGTTCAGATGTTAATTAAAAAGGTTTCCATTCAGACAAATCAGTAGAACTTTTTTTTTTTTTCTTCCATAAATCTAGTTTAGACTTCTTTTTCATGAGTCTATCCCTAGCAAGAGTCTCTAGCATGGGGCCAAACTGCATCTAAAAGTTTTGTTAATAGGTTTCCAATGTTTTGAGTTAAGGAGAAACTACATCAACCTGTTCATGTTTTGTAAGTGAGTTTTCTAATAAGAAATACTGGTGTTTTTGGTACTGGCTAACTTTTTTTTTTTTTTATAAATATATATGCAATTAATTAAAGTGCCTGACAATAATAAGAGAATATATATTATTTTTTTTCCCACAATATTGATTCATGTTGTAATGGGGGAAAGGGTGTTTAGATTAAAGGACAAGAATACCAGAAGAAAATTAAGTGGTATATGCTTTTATTACTTAAATTGGTTAGCAAGTTAATAAAATACTTGTATTTTTTATAAAGAGCAGTGCAGTTATTTAGAACACTTTTTTACAGAAACCCACTCCTGCATGGTGGCGGACATTCTTGCTGGTGGTATCATTACAAATTTCAACTTTTGGGTGATCTCTGATATTCTTTCTCTCATGATGGGGGAAGCTTTACCCAGATTGGGTGAAAAGTTCCTTCATTAGTTATGTGGAAATTGTTAGATTTACCGAACTTGGCATAGACTTGCAAAAAGTATGATAGTTTTTCACACATTAGCTTACCCTACCAACTCAAGTTATTGATCTTGATCTGTTCTCAAATCAGTTTTAACAAATAGTTTGTCCAATAAAAGCAACGTTCAGTGGGATAGGCTTTTGTGTGTATATAATATAGCAAAAACCAAAAAGGTTATCGTGGGGAAAAAATTTGTCTGAAGTCTGTGGATAGTTAATACAATGTTAAACAAAAATCTGCACACAAGTCAAGCCATAAGACTTGCTTTTCCCACATAAATCACAAATCTGCAGAGGACTGCAAATGATTCTGTGTGGGCATATGCAAATTAGTTCAACAAAGAACCACATTTTTGCCTCATTGCATTTTAAACATGGATTCCCTTGAGTCTGTGTTTGCTGTATACAACAGCTTTGAAACACAACTTAGGAAAAGATGCAAAGCCAGTGAACCACTCATGGACAGCTGTTTCATTGTTAATGCAAATCATCAGCAAGAGTTTTTTTGCTTCCCAAGCACTACCAAGCCTCAATGAACAAACCCGTAACCAACCTCATGCTGTTGTATACAGCAAACACAGACTCAAAGGAATCCATGTTTAAAATGGAATGAAGCAAAAATGTGATTCTTTGTTAAACTAATTTGCATATTCCCACCCAGAATCCTTTGCGGTAGTCTTATGGCTTGACTGGTGTGCAGATTTTTGTTTAACTTTGTATTAAATATATATATATATATATATTTTTTTTTTTAATTAATGAAGACCGCACTGAGGCACTAATCCTAGCAGCACAGGAAAAAGCTCTCAGCATCAGATAAATAGAAGCAGGGATCTATCACACAAGGCAAGACCCAAGGTGCAGACTGTACAAAGAGGCCTCTGAGATAATCCAGCATATTGTGACCAGTTGCAAGAGGTTAGCAGGAACAGCATATACTGAGAGACATCACGAAGTTGCTGGGATTGTTTACCAAAACATCTGCTAAAATTTTGGGCTAGACCTGCCTAAGTCCAGATAGGAGATACCACAAAGGTAAGTTGAGAATGACTGCGCTAAGATCCTGTGGGACTTCAGACAGGCAAGCATGTAATGATCAATCAACCTGAGATTGTGGTAATAGACCAGGAACACAAGACTGCAGTGGCCATGGATGTTGCAATACCCAGAGAATATAACATCAGGAAGAAGGTACATGAGAAGATGGACAAATACCAAGGATGGACAGAAGAGCTAGATAAGATGTGCAACGTGAAGGCAGTAGTAGTCCCAGTTGTGATAGAAGCACTCGGAGCTGGGACTCCCAAGTTGGTGGAGTGACTTCAACAGATTTCAGGTGGAACATCTGAGATCACTGTCCAGAAGAGTGCAGTTCTAGGAACAGCTAAGATACTACCCGTAGACTAGATAGGAAAATGGCAATACATATGTTTGTCAAACTCCTTGAAAAATTAATGAAGTCCAAAATATAACAAACCAAGATTTGGTGCTGTTGCAGCATCTAAGCAGCCAATGGGTAATGGAGCACTATTTAGAATCTCATTTTAACACTTCCTGCACTTATCAGGATATCACACACAATCCTTGTAGGTAACTGGGTTACCTTCCCCTGTACTAGATTACTTTTTTTTTTTATAAATACAAGACAGGAGGCTCCTCCTTTAATGGTGAAAGCTTGGACACTGTCAAAGGAAATACACCTACTACGTTGCCAAACCCTTCTGCCTGCACTCATTCAAAGGTCCAGGAACTTATCTCTATTTTCCCTGATATTTGGGACACTGGTTTATGACCTTCTGGATGTTTATCACACTAGGGGCTTGGATAAAGAACATCCCTCTTCTTGTCCACACCATGACTGATTGGAGTCTCCCTTCTTTAGATAGGCAATTGTGTCCAAACTACCTCCATCACCTAATGTTTAGGAAACCCACTCTGCTTCCAACAAGATCTTATAAATGGTGACCTTCATGAACGAAGTTTGACGTGACCCTCACAAGGGTTTAGAGCAAGCTGTGCTGCCTTCCTCAGCCGTCAGGCCTCGATTCTGGGGCTGCTTCGTAAAGATTCACCCTAAAGAGATTCACCCTAAAGTGACCCTGCCACTGTATGCAACATGTGTTTCGTAGTGTTTGTCATGAACTCAAAGAAGTCTGAACTCTCTCTGGTAGTGATGTCCCGAACGGTTCGCTGGCGAATAGTTCCTTGCGAACATCGCATGTTCGCGTTCGCCACGGATGGCGAACATATGCGATGTTCGGTCCGCCCCTATTCGTCATCATTGAGTAAACTTTGACCCTGTACCTCACAGTCAGCAGACACATTCCAGCCAATCAGCAGCAGACCATCCCTCCCACCTCCTAGACAGCATACAATTTAGATTAATTCTGAAGCTGCATTCTTTTTTTTTGTGTTTATTATACATTATCCTCCATAGCCAGTAACCTGTGTTTATTATACATTATCCCCCATAGCCAATAACCTGTGTTTATTATACATTATCCCCCCATAGCCAGTAACCTGTGTTTATTATACATTATCCCCATAGCCAGTAACCTGTGTTTATTATACATTATCCTCCCATAGCCAGTAACCTGTGTTTATTATACATTATCCTCCCATAGCCAGTAACCTGTGTTTATTATACATTATCCCCCATAGCCAGTAAACTGTGTTTATTATACATTATCCCCCCCATAGCCAGTAACCTGTGTTTATTATACATTATCCCCCCATAGCCAGTAACCTGTGTTTATTATACATTATCCCCCCATAGCCAGTAACCTGTGTTTATTATACATTATCCTCCCATAGCCAGTAACCTGTGTTTATTATACATAATCCCTCCCATAGCCAGTAACCTGTGTTTATTATACATTATCCCCCATAGTCATTTATCGTTGGACCTAGGCAGCATGATGTCTTAGGCCGGCCCAGAGAGTGAGTGAGTGAGTGAATAATATAATATATATGTTCAGAAACATATTAGTAATATATGTAAATCGGGTTCATGCAAAGAGGTATTAAAGAAAAACACACTTATTGCATCAAATTTACAAAGCCAAACTTTTAAAAGCTTTCCTCATTTCTTTCTCGGGATGAGGAATATATCGGTTGTAGACTAAGGATTTCCATCTGCCCAATCTTTTAATAATATGCACTGGAGTGTCAGTGTTGAAGGAGACCGAAGCTGCCCCTATTCGAAATGAAAGACCCGAGACATGGATACAACCCAATCTTAGAAGTAGTGTTCTGATGTAGAAGATGAATTTAGCCGTAGTCAGAGGGATTCAGTAAGAGTAGTGGTGAAATGTGTGTGGCATGACTGAGTGTGGGTAAGTAAGAGTCAAGTATTTTAACTGGGCACTAGTTCTAGGTGGGATAAAGTGGTATAGCGGATGGATAAGTAGTTTGGTTCGTTTTAGAGGTTTGTATAGAAAGTATATAGTGATCATGATTTTTAGCAATGTCCAATATTTTTAAGGTGGTCTCAAACAAACATAAAATGCTATATAAAATTTGTGGGAATATCGAATAGTCGTGTACAGTAAATCAGAGAGGGCTCAGAATATCGAACCATCGATCGGTATCCAACCTTGTGCAAATGGGGAGTTTGCGGTTGTGCAAATGGACTGTTTGCGGTTGTTTGCGGTGCGTTAAACGGGGAGTTTGGTCTGTCACTGTGAAGCGGGCGGAACCCTTACACTACCTGATCGATACAACATCATACCTGATGTTTTAAAGCACGTTATTCCAAACAATTTAGGAATGTTAGGTGATTTATGCCCTTTATGGATTAAAACCAGACTCTGCATCAACTATGTAATTTCCCATGGGAGTTTTGCCATGAATCCCCCTCCGGCATGCCACAGTCTAGGTGTTAGTCCCCTTGAAACAACTTTTCCATCACTATTGTGGCCAGAAAGAGTCCCTGTGGGTTTTAAAATTCGCCTGCCTATTGAAGTCTATGGCGGTTCGCCCGTTCGCGAACATTTGCGGAAGTTCGCGTTTGCCGTTCGCAAACGGAAAATTTTATGTTCGCGACATCACTACTCTGTTTCATGATTTTTAGTTCTTGGGTTTTACCATCGATTTGGTGCATTCAGTCCTAAATTACCACCCTTTAGGGACAGGGCTTGACAAATTTCCTTGGAATCTAGGAGCCAGCTAAAAAAGTTAGGAGCAAGGTTTTTCAACGCCAAAAATAAAATTCTTAAAGGGACACTATAGTGACCAGAACCACTACAGCTTAATGTAACTAGTAAATTCTATACCCTGTCCCTAAACACTTTTCAATGTTATTACTTGAATGAACATGAGTACTAGCAACAGAGTTCGTAGGACTGGATGTGTCTCTACATTGGTAAAAATAATGCTTTTTAACCCCTGAAGGACGGCGGGCGTGCTATGCATCCTTGGTGACCAGGCTCAAAACACCGACTGGTGGCATAGCATGTCCCCGCCATCCAGGGTACTTACCCGCCCACCGGCGTGGGATTGCGATGGGGGGGACTTACCTGGCATCCCAGGGAGTCCCAATGCATCTGATCCGGCCCTTGCGAAGACCTCACGATCACATGGGCAGAATTGCCGTCTAAGCAATGCCATCAGGGGGAGTGCCTGGAATGACAGGTAGTCCACCTGCTCCCTGACAAAAAGTTTAAATACAGTTTAAAATAATATCTAGTTAGATCATATATATATAAAAGTGTGTGTGTGTGTGTGTGTATATATACACACTTACACATACATACACAAACACTAAATGTATTTTAATATTACTATATGTAATTATATATATATTATCAAAATACACGTAGAATATTCATTAAATATATAAGTATTAAATATATATATATATATAATTTCGTTCGAACTGTATTTTGATATTAATATACATAGATATCAAAAAACACAAAGAATGAAATAATATCTATATACATAAATATGTATGTATATATCACTATATATAAAAATAATTTTAAAAAATTATATATTTATAGCTTTCTTTTAAGACTGCATATAGTAATGTAATGTAATACTTTTACATAATTAAGTAATTTTATTAATTACAATTTGCGGGACCTTCCTGATTACCCAGGCAGAAAGTCCAGAGAATTTAATTTGCTAGCGCTATATTTAACCCTGTAACTTTCCAAGACACCATAAAATCTGTACATGGGGGGTACTGTTATACTCGGGAGACTTCTCTGAACACACACATTAGTGTTTCAAAACCGTAAAAAGTTTTACCACGATGATATCATCAGTGAAATTGACGTATTCTGCATTTTTCACACACAAATGGCACTTACACGGATGATATAATTGTTCTAATACGTTTTACGGTTTTTAAACTCTAATATTTGTGTTCAGCAAAGTCTCCCGAGTACAGCAGTAACCCTCATGTACAGGTTTTATGGTGTTTTAAAATGTTACAGAGTCAAAGATAAGGCTTGCGTTTTATTTTGTTTTTACTTTGAAATTCGCCAGATTGGTTACTTTGTCTTGAGACTGTATGGTAGCCCAGGAATGAGAATTGCCCCCATCATGTCATACCATTTGCAAATGTAGACAGCCCAAGGCATTGCAAATGGGGTATGTCCAGTCTTTTTAGTAGCCACTTAGTTACAAACACTGGCCATAATTGGCGTTCAAATTAGTTTTTTGCATTTTTCACACACAAACACATAGTAACGCTATCCGTGGATATCTTGATGGTCGCTAGAATCCCTGTATGATGTATAGTCTTTCTACCGAATGGCAGGACGGTCGGTAATTTCAGCACATATTTACGGTGTTATGGAGGTCTCAGCAGTGTTCGCCTACTCGAGTGTCCGATTTTAGTTCCAGACACTCGATGGCAAATCACCGCGGTTCGTGAACTAAGATGGCCGCGAACACGTGTAAAAGTCCCGAAATAGCAGCCACCCAGGAACTGAAACAAAGAGTTTGTGCGTTTCTCATAGGGACTGTATGTGCCAATCGGGGAGGTAAAATACCACATAATTGGGTAGCAGGGTGTTTGGTAGTTTGCATTCGTATTTATGCATGCTGAGTCTCTACCGTATGGGTCACATAAATAAACGAATGATGATAAAAGTCCCGAACTGTGCTGACAAATAATCCACATGAACCAGGTAAGCATATTCCATTATATCCATGGTCTCTGTTGCTGTATATGTACCTGGTTAGCTTTTAAAGGGCCGGTAGCAATAATTATTCCCAGGCAAAAGGTAGGATTCTGTTACAGTGTGTATCCACATTGTCTGTTAGTCTTCTCACTATAAGGGAGTCAGCTACCCCACCTATTTTCAAAGCATGTCCCATGCCATCAGTGAAGGAGTTTGTCCTGCTGTTAAGTCCAATGATATTTGCTGAATTCCATGCTCCCAATCCAGTTCCGACTCCTCCCAGAAGGGCTGCAAATGTGTCCCTTTGTTTCCCGACTTCCTGCTTTGCCTAAACCAATGCTATTGTGGTTCCGGACACCTTGGAGGAATAGAAAGATTGTAAAAATGTAGACTCTAATCTTTTTAAACTATCTCCCTTATTTGCAGTATTGTCAGGATTAGTGTTGATCCAGCACACAGAAATAGTGTCACACATGACTTGGGATAGCCGGACTTAACGTATCCGAGAATAGTCAAAATACTTGCTGAGGTCAGGGACACAGAATGAGACACAACGCTTAGGAAAAGCCAAAAGTCAAGGATACCAGAAATCAGAGAAGTCAAAACGGAGCCAAAGTCAAAAAGCAGAAAAACACGATCAGGAACACACTCTCGGATAACCATCAAAGGGAAACCACCACCACCACAGCTGTAATTGGCTGTATGTGGCCTCTCACCCCAAAACATGCGTGCACGTCTATGATGTAACTTCGCACGCACGTAAGCGCCATCTTTAATATGGGCAAAGGCTACATCTTTATTAAAACCAGAACAGCAGCGGCTGGCGTATTTATTATTTCTGTCAGTGTGACCGATGTGTTTCTGTGCAGCCACGCTGACAGAATCCCACGGAACCGTTACAGTTCCCCCCACTTGAAGACCTCCCATCAGGTGGGCAGGACCCGACTTGAGGGGAAATTTGGCATTGAAGGAATAGATCTTGCAGCCCACATGTATGTCTGAAGCAGAAACCCAAGAACGAGCGGCAGGCCCATAACCCTTCCAATCAACCAAATACTGCAGAGACCCTCAAGAAAATCTGGAGTCAAGTATAGAGAAGACTTCGTACAACTCCTGTCCAGAAACAACCAAAGGAGGGGAAGGGTCAGAGGGCAGAGGTATACCTGTTGCAGATAAGGGGCTTCAGTAGGGATGCATGAAACGTATTAGGTATCCGCAGAGGAGCGGGGAGAGCCAGAGAATACGACACAGGATTAATCCTGCAAACTATTCTAAAGGGCCCAATAAAGTTTACTATTGCATGTGGAGAGCCATACCCTGACACCTACCTGGTAACCAGGGTTGGCACCACGCCTCTCTTCTCAGCATGCATTTTGAAACAAGCAGCAGTTGTTTCCAAAGCCGTGTGGACCTTAGTCCAAGTCTCACGAATGCACGTGAGATGGTCATCCAGAGCGGGAATAGCAGTGTCAGAGAATACCTCAGGGAGAACAGTAGGATGACGACCATTGTTAACAAAGAATGGGCTATGTCCAGATGAGTCATGAGTAGCATTATTTCTGGCGAATTCGGCCCATGGGAGTACATCAGACCAGTTTTTTTCCATTAATAAAACATCTCAAATATTGTTCCAATGATTGATTGGCTCTCTTTTAGATGCTCCATTGGTTTGGGAATGGTAATATGCCGAAAAAGATTTTCAATATCCAACTGTTTGTTAATAAATGCTCTCCAAAATCGTGACACTAACTGGGAACCCGTATCTGACACAATGTTTAGCGGAATACCATGCAATCTGACTATTTTGCATATAAATATGTGGGTCAGCTCTTGGGAAGAGGGAATCTTTTAAAGCGGAACAAAGTGTGCCATTTTAGAAAAGCGGTCAACAACCATCAGGATGGTGTTGTAACCCTTAGAAATAGATAATCTAGATAAATAAAAGCTGGGAAGATATGTCAAGTTGCTCCTGACAGTGGGGAGTTACCCCTAGGAATAAGGATAAATGAAAATAAAGAGACCAGGGGGAGACTCGTGTTGACTGCTGGGCCTCTCCATCATGCAAGAAGACACAGGGGCAGCAAAATGCCCTTTCCTGTCACAAACCGCGTGAGAATTGCAGTGGGTCGCTATGGCAACGATCCGCACAACACGCAATGCATGCCGTAGCTTTGCCATGGCAACCTGTGGCAATGCTATCACGGGTTGCGAGAGGAAAGGGCATTCTGATGCTGGAGGGTGCAAGATGACTCCTGGGTCCTTGCTATAGCCACCAGACCACCAGGGAAATGTGTCCCCCTTCCTGGCCACAGGTAGGTGGCAGGGAGGGGGAAATAGTGTGATGTATTGTGTTTTTTATACAGTGTCTGTTTGTGTAATGCATTGTGTGTGCTTGTTGTGTGGGATAAGTACTGGGGGAAGGGGTTGCAGTTTTTTTTTAATTAGTTTGGCTTATTCCCCCTCCCTGCCTCTTGCCTGTGGAGGAAAGGGGGGGGGGGGGGGAATAAGCCCAACTAATTAAAAATCCCAGTACTTATCCCACACAACAGAAACTACATTCACTAGACAAACACACACTGTATCCACTACACACACACACTACATGCACTACACAAACACACAGAGTCCACTATACAAACACACTGCATCGGCTACACAAACACGCGCACTACACAAACAAGCACACTACATGCATTACACACACTGCATCCACTACACACAGTGTATCCACTATAAAAACATACACAATGTGTATCTGTCTATCTGCATATGTATGTCTGTATTTGTTTGTGTGTCAGTGTTTGTATGTGTGTTTGTTCTGTGTATTTATGTGTACCTGTGTGTCTGTTTGTATTTGTACGTCTGTTTGTATCTTTGAATTTGTGCCAGTGTTTGTGTCTGTTTAGCTGTGTGTGTCTGTGTATCTGTGTGTGACCAGGCCTTAGGGTTTTGCGAGCTGTGCAGGGTGCCGTACAGTGGCGTCACTAGGGGGGGCCAGAGGGGGCCATGGCCCCCCCCCACATTATGCTGTGCCCCCCCAAATGCTAGCAACCTGCTGGCTATGTGTTTAAATTATTTCCCTCGGGCTGTAACAGCCTGTCACAGCCCGAGGGAATGCAGGGCAGAGCAGCTGGAACTGTGCAGGGGGCTGTCTGTGGCCGGAGGGAGCACTGACAGGCTCCCAGGCACAGGCCCCGCCCCCCAAACGAAGCCCCGCCTCCCGCACACAAGCCCCGCCCCCGCCGTTAAGCAGCAGCCCTCAGCCTCAGCACCCCACACCACCCTCAGCCTCAGCACCCCCCACCACCCTCAGACTCCCCACCCTCCCCAATAACCTCAGCCTCCCCACCCTCCCCAATAACCTCAGCCTCCCCACCCTCCCCAATACCCTCAGCCCCACCACCCTCAGCCTCAGCACCCCCCACCACCCTCAGCCTCCCCACCCTCCCCAATAACCTCAGCCTCCCCACCCTCCCCAATAACCTCAGCCTCCCCACCCTCCCTACCACCCTCAGCCTCTGCACCACCCTCAGCCTCCCCACCCTCCCCAATACCCTCAGCCCCACCACCCTCCCCACCACCCTCAGCCTCAGCACCACCCTCAGCCTCCCCACCCTCCCCAATACCCTCAGCCCCACCCAGCCACCCTCAGCCTCAGCACCCCCCACCACCCTCAGCCTCCCCACCCTCCCCAATAACCTCAGCCTCCCCACCCTCCCCAATAACCTCAGCCTCCCCACCCTCCCCAATACCCTCAGCCCCACCACCCTCCCCACCACCCTCAGCCTCAGCACCCCACACTACCCTCAGCCTCAGCAACCCCACCACCCACAGCCTCCCCACCCTCCCCAATACCCTCAGCCCCACCACCACCCTCCCCACCACCCTCAGCCTCACCCCCTCACCACCCTCAGCCTCACCACCCCACCAGCCTCAGCCCCCCCAGCACCCTCAGCCTCAGCACCCCCCACCACCCTAAGCCTCAGCACCCCCCACCACCCTAAACCTCAGCACCCACAGCATCACCACCTCACCATCCTCAGCATCACCCACCCCAACCACCCGCATCACCCCCTCACCATCCTCAGCATCACCCCCCTCAGCCTCACCCCCTCAGCCTCACCCGCCTCAGCCTCACCCCCCTCAGCCTCACCCCCCTCACCATCAACCCCCCTCCTTCTCACATCACCCCCTCCTTCTCACATCACCCCCCCTCCTTCTCACATCACCCCCCCTCCTTCTCACATCACCCCCTCCTTCTCACATCACCCCCCCTCCTTCTCACATCACCCCCCCTCCTTCTCACATCACCCCCCTCCTTCTCACATCACCCCCCTCCTTCTCACATCACCCCCTCCTTCTCACATCACGCCCCTTCCTTCTCACATCACCCCCCTTCTCACATCACCCCCCCTTCTCACATCACCCCCCCTTCTCACATCACCCCCCTTCTCACATCACCCCCCTCCTTCTCACATCACCCCCCTCCTTCTCACATCACCCCCCTCCTTCTCACATCACCCCCTCCTTCTCACATCACCCCCCCTCCTTCTCACATCACCCCCCCTCCTTCTCACATCACCCCCCCTCCTTCTCACATCACCCCCCCTCCTTCTCACATCACCCCCCCTTCTCACATCACCCCCCCTTCTCACATCACCCCCCCTCCTTCTCACATCACCCCCCCTTCTCACATCACCCCCCTCCTTCTCACATCACCCCCCCCTCCTTCTCACATCACCCCCCTCCTTCTCACATCACCCCCCCTCCTTCTCACATCACCCCCCCTCCTTCTCACATCACCCCCCCTCCTTCTCACATCACCACCCCCTCCTTCTCACATCACCCCCCCTCCTTCTCACATCACCCCCGTTCTCCCTCTCACCATCACCCCCCTTTCACTCTCACCATCACCCCCTCACACCATCACCCACCATACACACAACACACTTCAGTCTCAGACAAAAACGCAAACAGAGACATACATTCTCACACACAAGGATACTCTCTGTCAGACACACTCTCAGGCACATACACGGGTACTGTGCATCAATGTGTATATGTGACACTTTTTTGTTAGTGGGGCCTCATGTTTGAGTTACGCCTAAGGCCTCATAAAGTCTAGAGCAGCCTCTGCTCAGCAGTCTGTGTCTGTGTGTGTGTATGGACTCAGCAGTCTGTGTGTGTATGGACTCAGCAGTCTGTGTGTGTATGGACTCAGCAGTCTGTGTGTGTATGGACTCAGAAGTCTGTGTGTGTATGGACTCAGCAGTCTGTGTGTGTGTATGGACTCAGCAGTCTGTGTGTGTGTGTGTGTGTGTATGGACTCAGCAGTCTGTGTGTGTGTATGGACTCAGCAGTCTGTGTGTGTGTGTGTGTGTGTGTGTGTGTATGGACTCAGCAGTCTGTGTGTGTGTGTGTGTGTGTATGGACTCAGCAGTATGTGTGTGTGTGTGTGTGTATGGACTCAGCAGTCTGTGTGTGTGTGTGTGTGTGTATGGACTCAGCAGTCTGTGTGTGTGTGTGTGTGTGTGTGTGTATGGACTCAGCAGTCTCTGTGTGTGTGTGTGTGTGTGTGTGTATGGACTCAGCAGTCTGTGTGTGTGTGTGTGTGTGTATGGACTCTGCAGTCTGTGTGTGTATGGACTCAGCAGTCTGTGTGTGTGTATGGACTCAGCAGTCTGTGTGTGTGTATGGACTCAGCAGTCTGTGTGTGTGTATGGACTCAGCAGTCTGTGTGTGTGTATGGACTCAGCAGTCTGTGTGTGTGTATGGACTCAGCAGTCTGTGTGTGTGTGTATGGACTCAGCAGTCTGTGTGTGTGTGTGTATGGACTCAGCAGTCTCTGTGTGTGTGTGTGTATGGACTCAGCAGTCTGTGTGTGTGTGTGTGTGTGTGTATGGACTCTGCAGTCTGTGTGTGTATGGACTCAGCAGTCTGTGTGTGTATGGACTCAGCAGTCTGTGTGTGTGTATGGACTCAGCAGTCTGTGTGTGTATGGACTCAGCAGTCTGTGTGTGTATGGACTCAGCAGTCTGTGTGTGTATGGACTCAGAAGTCTGTGTGTGTATGGACTCAGCAGTCTGTGTGTGTGTATGGACTCAGCAGTCTGTGTGTGTGTGTGTGTGTGTGTGTATGGACTCAGCAGTCTGTGTGTGTGTATGGACTCAGCAGTCTGTGTGTGTGTGTGTGTGTGTGTGTGTGTGTATGGACTCAGCAGTCTGTGTGTGTGTGTGTGTGTGTGTGTGTGTGTATGGACTCAGCAGTCTGTGTGTGTGTGTGTGTGTGTGTATGGACTCAGCAGTCTGTGTGTGCGTGTGTGTATGGACTCAGCAGTCTGTGTGTGTGTGTGTGTGTGTATGGACTCAGCAGTCTGTGTGTGTGTGTGTGTGTGTGTGTGTATGGACTCTGCAGTCTGTGTGTGTATGGACTCAGCAGTCTGTGTGTGTATGGACTCAGCAGTCTGTGTGTGTATGGACTCAGCAGTCTGTGTGTGTGTATGGACTCAGCAGTCTGTGTGTGTGTGTATGGACTCAGCAGTCTGTGTGTGTGTGTGTGTGTATGGACTCAGCAGTCTCTGTGTGTGTGTGTATGGACTCAGCAGTCTGTGTGTGTGTGTATGGACTCTGCAGTCTGTGTGTGTATGGACTCAGCAGTCTGTGTGTGTATGGACTCAGCAGTCTGTGTGTGTGTATGGACTCAGCAGTCTGTGTGTGTATGAACTCAGCAGTCTGTGTGTGTATGGACTCAGCAGTCTGTGTGTGTATGGACTCAGCAGTCTGTGTGTGTATGGACTCAGAAGTCTGTGTGTGTATGGACTCAGCAGTCTGTGTGTGTGTATGGACTCAGCAGTCTGTGTGTGTGTGTATGGACTCAGCAGTCTGTGTGTGTGTATGGACTCAGCAGTCTGTGTGTGTGTGTGTGTATGGACTCAGCAGTCTGTGTGTGTGTGTGTGTGTGTGTGTATGGACTCAGCAGTCTGTGTGTGTGTGTGTGTGTGTATGGACTCAGCAGTCTGTGTGTGTGTGTGTGTGTGTATGGACTCAGCAGTCTGTGTGTGTGTGTGTGTATGGACTCAGCAGTCTCTGTGTGTGTGTGTGTGTGTGTGTATGGACTCAGCAGTCTGTGTGTGTGTGTGTGTGTGTGTGTATGGACTCTGCAGTCTGTGTGTGTATGGACTCAGCAGTCTGTGTGTGTGTATGGACTCAGCAGTCTGTGTGTGTATGGACTCAGCAGTCTGTGTGTGTGTATGGACTCAGCAGTCTGTGTGTGTGTATGGACTCAGCAGTCTGTGTGTGTGTGTGTATGGACTCAGCAGTCTGTGTGTGTGTGTGTGTATGGACTCAGCAGTCTCTGTGTGTGTGTGTGTATGGACTCAGCAGTCTGTGTGTGTGTGTGTGTGTGTGTATGGACTCTGCAGTCTGTGTGTGTATGGACTCAGCAGTCTGTGTGTGTATGGACTCAGCAGTCTGTGTGTGTGTATGGACTCAGCAGTCTGTGTGTGTATGGACTCAGCAGTCTGTGTGTGTATGGACTCAGCAGTCTGTGTGTGTATGGACTCAGAAGTCTGTGTGTGTATGGACTCAGCAGTCTGTGTGTGTGTATGGACTCAGCAGTCTGTGTGTGTGTGTGTATGGACTCAGCAGTCTGTGTGTGTGTATGGACTCAGCAGTCTGTGTGTGTGTGTGTGTGTATGGACTCAGCAGTCTGTGTGTGTGTGTGTGTGTGTGTATGGACTCAGCAGTCTGTGTGTGTGTGTGTGTGTATGGACTCAGCAGTCTGTGTGTGTGTGTGTGTGTATGGACTCAGCAGTCTGTGTGTGTGTGTGTGTGTATGTACTCAGCAGTCTGTGTGTGTGTGTGTGTATGGACTCTGCAGTCTGTGTGTGTATGGACTCAGCAGTCTGTGTGTGTATGGACTCAGCAGTCTGTGTGTGTGTATGGACTCAGCAGTCTGTGTGTGTGTATGGACTCAGCAGTCTGTGTGTGTGTATGGACTCAGCAGTCTGTGTGTGTGTGTATGGACTCAGCAGTCTGTGTGTGTGTGTATGGACTCAGCAGTCTCTGTGTGTGTGTGTATGGACTCAGCAGTCTGTGTGTGTGTGTATGGACTCTGCAGTCTGTGTGTGTATGGACTCAGCAGTCTGTGTGTGTATGGACTCAGCAGTCTGTGTGTGTGTATGGACTCAGCAGTCTGTGTGTGTATGGACTCAGCAGTCTGTGTGTGTATGGACTCAGCAGTCTGTGTGTGTATGGACTCAGCAGTCTGTGTGTGTATGGACTCAGAAGTCTGTGTGTGTATGGACTCAGCAGTCTGTGTGTGTGTATGGACTCAGCAGTCTGTGTGTGTGTATGGACTCAGCAGTCTGTGTGTGTGTATGGACTCAGCAGTCTGTGTGTGTGTGTGTGTGTGTATGGACTCAGCAGTCTGTGTGTGTGTGTGTGTATGGACTCAGCAGTCTGTGTGTGTGTGTGTGTGTGTGTGTGTGTGTGTGTGTGTGTGGACTCAGCAGTCTGTGTGTGTGTGTGTGTATGGACTCAGCAGTCTGTGTGTGTGTGTGTGTATGGACTCAGCAGTCTGTGTGTGTGTGTATGGACTCAGCAGTCTCTGTGTGTGTGTATGGACTCAGCAGTCTCTCTGTGTGTGTGTGTGTGTGTATGGACTCTGCAGTCTGTGTGTGTATGGACTCAGCAGTCTGTGTGTGTATGGACTCAGCAGTCTGTGTGTGTATGGACTCAGCAGTCTGTGTGTGTGTATGGACTCAGCAGTCTGTGTGTGTGTATGGACTCAGCAGTCTGTGTGTGTGTATGGACTCAGCAGTCTGTGTGTGTGTATGGACTCAGCAGTCTGTGTGTGTGTGTATGGACTCAGCAGTCTGTGTGTGTGTGTGTGTGTATGGACTCAGCAGTCTGTGTGTGTGTATGGACTCAGCAGTCTGTGTGTGTGTGTATGGACTCAGCAGTCTGTGTGTGTGTGTATGGACTCAGCAGTCTGTGTGTGTGTATATGGACTCAGCAGTCTGTGTGTGTGTATGGACTCAGCAGTCTGTGTGTGTTTGTGTATGGACTCAGCAGTCTGTGTGTGTGTATGGACTCAGCAGTCTGTGTGTGTGTGTGTGTGTGTGTGTGTGGACTCAGCAGTCTGTGTGTGTGTGTGTGTGTGTGTGTGTGTGGACTCAGCAGTCTGTGTGTGTGTATGGACTCAGCAGTCTGTGTGTGTGTGTATGGACTCAGCAGTCTGTGTGTGTGTGTATGGACTCAGCAGTCTGTGTGTGTATGGACTCAGCAGTCTGTGTGAGTGTGTATGGACTCAGCAGTCTGTGTGTGTGTGTATGGACTCAGCAGTCTGTGTATGTGTGTGTGTATGGACTCAGCAGTCTGTGTATGTGTGTGTGTATGGACTTAGCAGTCTGTGTATCTGTGTGTGTGTATGGACTCAGCAGTGTGTGTGTCTGTGTGTATGGACTCAGCAGTCTCTGTGTATGGACTCAGCAGTCTGTGTGTGTCTGTATCTAGGACTCAGCAGTCTGCGTGTGTATGGACTCAGTACTCTGTGTGTGTGTTTGTATGGACTCAGCAGTCTGTGTGTGTATGGACTCAGCAGTCTGTGTGTGTGTATGGACTCAGCAGTCTGTGTGTGTGTATGGACTCAGCAGTCTGTGTGTGTATGTACTCAGCAGTCTGTGTGTGTATGGACTCAGCAGTCTGTGTGTGTGTATGGACTCAGCAGTCTCTGTGTGTGTATGGACTCAGCAGTCTGTGTGTGTGTATGGACTCAGCAGTCTGTGTATGTGTGTGTGTATGGACTTAGCAGTCTGTGTATGTGTGTGTGTATGGACTTAGCAGTGTGTGTGTCTGTGTGTATGGACTCAGCAATCTGTATGTGTGTATGGACTCAGCAGTCTGTGTGTGTGTGTATGGACTCAGCAGTCTGTGTGTGTGTGTATGGACTCAGCAGTCTGTGTGTGTGTGTATGGACTCAACAGTCTGTGTGTGTCTGTATCTAGGACTCAGCAGTCTGTCTGTGTCTGTATCTAGGACTCAGCAGTCTGTGTGTGTCTGTATCTAGGACTCAGCAGTCTGTGTGTGTATGGACTCAGCACTCTGTGTGTGTATGGACTCAGCAGTCTGTGTGTGTATGCACTCAGCAGTCTGTATGTCTGTGTGTGTGTGTGTGTGTGTGTGTGTGTGTGTGTGTGTGTGTGTGTGTGTGTGTGTGTGTGCATGGACTGAGCTGTGTGTGTGTTGGATTCAGCAGTCTGTGTGTAAGTGTAAAAATCAGCCTGTGTGCATTCAGCAACGTCTGTGTGCATTCAGCAACATCTGTGTGTGTGTACTCAGAAGTTTCTCGGTGTTCGTATTTGTGTACTGTGTGTATGTACTCAGCAGTCTATCAATAATTACAATTTTTATTCCTGTGAGTTGTTGTGTAGGAAGAGCCCCAGTGCACTGCTTTGCCCGGGGGCCCTTAACACTGTTAAGATGGTACTGCTTGTGTGTGTCAGTGAGCTTCTATTTATTGAGCATGTGTGTGTCCCTGAACTTCTTTGTAGTGAACCTTGTGTTTATACAAGTGAGTTTGTCTGTAGTAAGCCTGTGTGCGAGTCAGAGAGTTTTTTGTCTGTCAGTGAGCCTATTTGTGCATGTCAGTGAGCTTGTGTGCTCACCATACATTTTTTTTCCATGGCTGCTTTCCAGTTTGGCTTTGCCAGCGAGTGCGCTTTACCGCTGAATCATCTGTGTGAGCTGCCGTACACTTTAGCCCTGTTACACGCATCTGGGAGCTGCTGTTGACAGGTACTTGTAGTCTAGAGATTGGGACATGGGGTATATGCTCAGCTATCTGTATAATACTATAGTGCTGTTCTCTGTATAATACAGGTCTGTGTCTGTATAATATCCTGGGACAATCAGTGTTCCCTGTATAGTGCTGCTCCCTGTCTTGGGATATTATACACAAACAGATCTGTATTTACAGAGAGCAGCACTATACAGGGAGCACTGACTGTCCCAGGATATTATACACACAGCCATGTATTATACAGAGAGCAACACTATACAGGGAGCACTGACTGTCCCAGGATATTATACACACAGCCATGTATTATACAGAGAGCAGCACTGTACAGGGAGCGCTGAATGTCCCAATTTCTCAAATGTTGGCAACAATGGTACTATATCAAGGGAAATGTTTGTTTTTTTAATAATCCCTGGTGTGAAATAATGAATCCTCCACCAGGGATTATTAAAAAAAAACAAAAAAACATTGTGTCGGGGGCGGGGCTTAACATGCGGCAGGGGCGGGGTCAAACTGCGGCGAGGGCGGGGTTAAATGTGCCCCCCCTACTTTTGTCCCTGGCCCACCATGTGCCCCCCCTAAAAATGAATCCTAGAGACGCCACTGGCCGTGGAGCAGGGGGCGCCCTGTGGCTAACATAGCTCACACATGGCCGGCTACCCAGGTGGAGGATTTCATTATTCTCCACCCAGGATTACATAGTTACATAGCTGAAAAGAGACTTGCGTCCATCAAGTTCAGCCTTCCTCACATTTGTTTTTTGCTGTTGATCCAAAAGTAGGCAAAAAAAAACAGTTTGAAGCACAATTTTGCAACAAGCTATGAAAAAAAATTCCTTCTTGACCCCAGAATGGCAGTCAGATTTATCCTTGGATCAAACAGTTATTACCCTACATTGAAAGATTATATCCTTGAATATTCTGTTTTTGCAAGTATGTATCTAGTAGCTGTTTGAACATATGTATGGACTCTGATAAAACCACTTCTTCAGGCAGAGAATTCCACATCCTTATTGTTCTTACAGTAAAAAAAATTTCCTTTGCCTTAGACAAAATCTTCTTTCTTCCAGTCTAAACGCATGACCTCGTGTCCTATGTAAAGTCCGGTTTGTGAATAGATTTAAAAATGCTTTGGGGTTGGTTTTGCTCTCTTTAGCTATCATTTTTTCATTTTGACGTTTAGCAAATCTAATTGCCTTTTTGCACGCATGATTTGCTTCCTTATATCTTTTATAAGATGCATCTGATTTGTCCGATTTAAATGCTTAAAATGCCCTTTTCTTATTTTTAATCTCTTGTTTTACTTCTCTACTAAGCCACATTGGTTTTAATTTGTTTCTTTTATATGTATTTCCCAATGGTACATACTGAGAAATGTACCTTTCTAATATTTGTTGGAAGATTATCCATTTATCCTCAGTGTTCTTTTCACTACAGAGTTTATGCCAGTCACTATATTGCAAAGCTGCCCGTAACTTATTGAAATTGGCCTTTTTAAAATTATATGTTTTAGTATACCCCATGTGCTTTTGTTTTTTTTAGTTTATTTCAAAGGACACTATATTGTGATCACTATTTCCCAAGTGCTCACCTACTTGAATGTTGGTCAAAAGATCAACGTTGTTTGTTAAAACCAGTTCCAAACAAGCGTCCATTCTAGTTGGTGCTTGTACAAGTTCTGACATGAAGGTGTCATTTAACAAGTTGAAAAACCTAATTCCCTTTGCTGAGCTACTAGTCCCTCTGTCCCAATTTATGTCCGGGTAATTAAAATCTCCAATAATTAAAGTGTTACCCAGATTTGCAGCTTTCTCAATTTGCTCAAACAGCTGTTGTTCGTCGTCAATATTAACATTAGGTGGTTTATAACATATCCCAACCCATAGTTGGTTTCCCTTCTTTTCCCCCAAGCAGATATTTACCCAAAAAGCTTCCACATTTTCCTCATCGCATTCCACTTACTTAAGATTTGGCTTTAAATCATGGTTGACATACAAACAAACCCCACCACCCTTCTTGTTTTTCCTATCCTTCCTAAATAGCATGTAGCCATTTAAGTTAACTGCCCAGTCATGTGTCTCATCCCACCATGTTTCAGTTATGCCTATTATATCATATTGTTTAGTATATGCTACTGCCTCTAGTTCCCCCATTTTGTTATTCAGGCTCCTTGCATTAGTAAGCATACATTTAATATCATAAGTCACTTGTGCTTTTTGTGAATTATCAACATTACATAGCTTCTCTGTTCTGAGCTTGCCCCTCCGCCCGTCTCCACCCCCCTTATACTGTGCTAAAGCCCATCTCCTTTCTTTTCTATCTCCATTTTGAAGATTGTTATGACTCTCCCCCTCTACTACTAGTTTAAAATCTCCTCCAACCTTCTAGCCATCCTGTCCCCCAGCACTGTAGACCCTCTCCCGTTTAGGTGCAATCCATCACTACTGTAAAGGTTGTACCCAATCGCAAAGTCGGCCCAGTACTCTAAAAACCCCAAACCCTCCTTCCTGCATCAAGACTTAAAGGGAAACTGTACTCACCGAAAATACAGTTTATTTTCCTCCCAAAATAAATTCTACCCATCCCCTGCACCTCTGTAACCCCCCTTGCAAGACATATAAACTTCAATAAATCTAATAATTCTTACCTTAATTCCAGCGCCGCGTCACACATCCATCCTCCGTCGTCTACACCCCCTTCCGCGTCATCCGATCAGCTGACTCACCCTCCTTCCCTCCGCCAATGAGCTCATACTCATTGGGAATCATTGGGAAGCAAGAGCGCATGCGCATCTAACGCAGCGCTCCGCCCCTCGCACGCTTCACGCAGAGATTCATTGAATCCCCTTGTGAAGCG